>NW_023466188.1:0-7819 GCF_013731165.1 Rhagoletis pomonella | reverse complement strand
GGGTGAGCGCAATCTCCTCTTCGCTTCCTTCATCGCCTCTACTATCACTTGATATTGTCGTCGCTGCTACGTCGCACAATGCCTGCGCAGGTGGTTGTCGCCACGATTCGCGTCGTCATAGTGATGCGCCGTACATACTCTATATAACCCTCACCTGGGCGTTGGCAGTCCTCCTGTTCGATGTCCATTTCGCCCCTGCGAGGCTCGTTATAGCTATCATCGGACACCTCGATTGCCTAGATGCCACTCGTAGTCATCGTCGTTGCTATCGCCGCATACTTCTGCTGGCGTAAATGTGCCGCTACCCGCCTCGCTGCTTGCTACTAAACTCCGAGTCGTGTAGTCGCTTGGGTTCCACGATGCAGGACTCCAGCGCCCCTCATCACTTGCACCGCTGTTTGGGCTTTCGTGCACGTAAATCTCTGTGCTGGCCTGACTTGCGTTGTCTTCAACGCTTTCTCCTCCCCCAACGCCAGTATGCTGCCTAATTTCTGCTTCCGTCAGGCGGCGCAAACGTACTTTCAAAGCGTCGTTCTTTACGCCCATCGCCTTGAAAATTTCTCCAGTTGCCCGTGTATCCATCGTTGCAGTCACTTTTTGAGTAGCGGGTCCTTTTTGTGATGTCCTTTTATATTAAACATTTGGGAAACAGTTGCCTTTGCGCGACAAACTGTATATTTCCAAATTATTTGCATTTTGTTATTTTTTGGTTTATAATATTTTAGTTTGTTATTGGTTTATTCAGCTGTTGTGTTGCAATGTTGCCTACTCTCCCAAAAGGGGGATTTTTTTTTGCAGGGATCGATATGTCAATATCGGAATAGTGTTGCCAGCTTGATATATGATGTATCCGTCTTACAATATTAATTATTATCATTATATTTGTAATTATTATTGTATTTGCTGACATTATTCTTTATTAATAGTTTTTATACATATTAATAATTACATTGCCTTATTATGTTTGTTTTTATATTAATGCTATTCAAAAATTTTTGTTTGTTTATTTCTCTTGGCATGAATTATCTCCTTTTTTTATAGTATTCTCGTGCTACAACCTCGTTCTTCTTCTCCTTCTCCCTTTTTTTCCTTTTATTTTCTCTTCTTCTTCTCTCCCCTTTGGGTCTCCTTTTCATGGCAATCGCTCCCCTATTTGGCAATTGCCGAGTTATAACATTTCTGTCTATGACCGAAATTTACCTATTCTTCGCCTTGCTTCGAATTAGGCTCAGGTGCATGCCGGGGGAGGATTTTTGGTGACTCTGCCGCGTCGGCCTCTTCATCGCCGTAAAATGGCTTCAGCTTACTCAGATGTGCTGTTCTCCTCTTACCGTTGTCTACCTTGTCTAATTCGACGATTACTGGCGAAACGAAGTTCATCACTCGGTACGGCCCAGCATACTTCGGTGCAAGTTTTGCCGCGAAGTTATCCGTCGCCTTCGATAGGTGATGCTCCTTCACCAGCACTCGGTCACCTACCCCTGGTTGCCATTTCCTCCTGCGCAAGTCGTAATGACGCGCTTGCTCGATCGACGCTGTCTGCTGATTTCGCCTTACCATCTCAAATATCTCTCGCATTTTCGTTGACTTCGCCTCTGGTGTCGTCGTCGTTTGGCCGGTACCGAAAGTTTGTTCGTCGTAGAGGGCTTTTGGTACTCGCGGCTCGCGTCCTTGCACTAAGAAGGCAGGACTGTAGCCGGTGGCTTCGCAAACACTGGTATTAAGCGCTAGTGTCATTTCGGGTAGTAAGTCGTCCCAATTTCGCTGTTCTTTTCCGGCAAGCATTCTCTTTATGTTGCGGTTTGCCCTCTCCGTCGGATTTTCTTGTGGCGTGTATGGTGCGGTGAACTCTCTGCTGGTGAACTGTGTTCCATTGTCAGTTATTACAATTTTCGGGACTCCAAATCTAGCGAGTACGCGTTCAGCTGTCGCCTTCCGTAGAGACACAATTTCTAGCCATTTGGAAAACTTGTCGATAAAGACTAGTACGGTTGTGTTTCCGTGCTTTGATCGTGGCAATGGTCCCACAAAGTCTGCGCATACTGTGGCCCAAGGATCTTCTGCGATCTGGGTTAGCATCTTTCCCGCAGCTTTCTGTTGGCTGGGCTTGTAAATCTGGCAGGTAGTATAGTGTCGGACATACCTCTTTATGTCCCTGAACATTCCGAGCCAGTAGTAACGTGCCGTCGCTCTCGTTATCGTCTTGCGGATGCCCATGTGTCCTGCGCTTGGACTATCGTGAACTTCCTTCAGTACTCTCTCACGTAGTGGCGCTGCCGCGCATAGCTTCCACGGTACTGTGTCTTCATCATCCATCTGGACTGCGATGTCTCGATACAGTTCGTTGTTTACAATTGTGTAGTCCGGGAACTTTTCTGGTGTCCTCGTCACCTCTGCCATTTTCTCGGCCAGCTACTTGCAGGCCGTTGCCTCTTTATCCTGCACTAATATGGTGAGTTGTACGTCTTGAGGTTGTCGTGGCAGTGCATCGACAACGACGTTCAACTTACCCTTGCGGTAGTTTACATCGAATGTATGTTGCTGGAGTTCTAGTGCCCATCTTGCAATGCGTCCTGAGGGACTCTCGATCGCATTCAAACGGAATACCTCCTTCTTTAAGAAATTTTCGACTTCCGCCGCATCCTCGATGGATGTGGGTTGTTCATTTGCGGCCTTTTCGCCTTCCTCAGCTCTCTATACTTCGCGCACTTCTAACATCGTGGTACTGCAGCCTTCGTTCGGATATCACCCTCTGCCTTCAGCGTTAATGTCTGCCCTCCGCAGCTCACTGTTTTGTTGGCCTTTGCCAGGTAGTCAGTCCCAAGGACCATGTCATCGACTAAACCGGGTAGGACGAGTAACTCGCTCCTATGCTCTTGATCGCCCACCTTTACCACGGCCTCTACCGCTTCTGTGACCGATATTGGTCTGCCATCTCCCGTCACCTCTCTCTTGTTCACTCTTCGCGACCGCTCGATTCCCAGGGTGTTCGCTGCTCTAATGCTTATACAACTTCTTGCTGCTCCTGCACCAACCGCTGCTATTACTGCTCTACCATCCACTGTTGCTCTGGCGATTACTCGCCCGTCCGCTTGCTTAAGAATTGCATTACTGGAGACCCCACTCTTGGTCGCGAATGGGATCCTTGGCCGTTTCCCTGTTGTCCGCGGCAACAGTCTGATGTTCGAATGTTCCGCCGACCACACGTTCTTGGGTTTACTCGGCTAGATTCTTCGCTTCTACGTTGTTGTCCCGAAGGTGGCGCATAATCGCCTCCATCCTGCCGTCTCGCTGGCATCGTATACCTCTCTCTTCCCTGCTCCTCTCGGATAGTGCAGTTGCGCTCTTCGCTTCGCGGGGATATTGCGCGGGGCAATGCTCGTTGAGACTCCTTCTCTGCTACAATATTCTCGTAGTCTTCTGCCAGACTTACTAACTCTCCAAGAGTGTTGAACTCGGTTTGTTTAATATACAGCTTGTATTCCATTCGGCAATTCTTATAAACGCGTCGAAGCTTTTGTGCCTCCGTATAGTCGGAATGACGCATTAGCCCTTGTAGCGCTAGTACATAGTCTTTAAATGCCTCTCCGGGCCGGTGAACACGCTGCCGTATCTCATCATCGAGTCTTTCGAAATACCGGGAATTCAAGAAGAACTTCAGGAAATCTCGCTTACACGTCTCCCAGTCTCTCCAGTGGCCGTGATTGTTTCGTACCCAGACGAGGGCTCTATCCTTAAATAACTCGGGTAATGCTCGTGGAAGTGCGTCTCTTTCTATCTCGTACCCGTCGGCTAATTCTTCGACGCGTTCGATGAAACCCAGCGGGTCCTTGCCGCCATCGTATTTGCGTACGTGGTCCATGATAGTTGGGGCTGATCGTTGTGAGTCGACGTATACTGGATACATGGGCACGTTCGGCATCCCTCTTGTGCTGTCGTCGTTGATGGGTTGTTGTGTAGGCGGTAGTAGTAGCACTTCGTTGTTGGTGCATTCCCCGCGCTTGTAGAACTCGTATGCTTAAGCGCTGAATCAGTGACCCGATCGCGATGGTTCTCAGTCTCCCCTTCCTCTTGTACAAATGTAGAGTGGCGTTTACGCAGCTCCTCGACGGTCCCCGAATTTTCAAGGCCGAACTCCGTCATATAGGTCACAAGCTAATCTTTATTTAAGTAGTACACCCACTTTGTTTTCACCATTTTTTTTTTATTATGTTCCTTTGTTTCACGTTACCCTCTTATTGGTAAGGAATGTTCGATCACTTTCACAGTTCTAATTTCTGGGATTTCCCCCGTGTCTCTATCACTTTATAGATGTCTTTGCACTCTTGCTAAGTAGCTTTTTTCCAAATCAATTCACTTCACTTTTTTTTTCTATGAGTTCTTCTCCTTGGCCCTTACTGCTTCTTTTATTTATAAGGGCCCACGTTGGGCGCCAATTGTAACGAACCCGGTTTATCCGGTCTATAGCTGGGCTGTGGCTCCGTCGGATGTTGGGTTCCCTTATCCAAACGTTAAAATAAATACGCGAATGATTCTTACAGTGACGCTTCTTTATTTCGCTATTTAGTTGGCAGCGTTTGCACGTCACACCAATATATAGTATTTCCTTGGCGGCGTTTCCACGTCACACCATATAAGTACTACTTGGCAGCGTTTTCACGTCACACCAATATAACGTATTGCTTTGGCAGCGTTTTCACGTCACACCATATACCTTAACTACCTACTAAGCAACTAAGTCTTCACAATCGTTGCTTAGCTGTGTTTCGATTTCACGTATGTATGTATATAATTAGCAATTCGTTTAATATGTATAAATAAATTCAACAGTTCTACATTTATATCTATACTAGCTTATACCCGCGGGATTCACCCCGCGCTTTTATACAAATATGAAAAATAATTTAATGATGTTAGATTTTATTTCTGTGCCCATTTCGTTATAGCTCGTTATTTTTTAAGCGAGTTAAGGTATTTAGGCCGTTTAAAACTACGAAATTATAAAATCTCGTCTGCGCGCTAGGCATACGAAAGATATCAATCCCTCTAAGTTTACCTTAAAATGGTTCCAGGTATACGACGCGCGAACGTGTAACCTTCTTGGAGGTGCCACGGCGGGTTCTAATATTTCCAACTCAAATTTAGTAACCTTGCCTTGATAAAATACCACTCCGCATTACTGTAGCAAATGCCTCAAGCGAGCTTTTATTTATTATAAGGCCGAACTCGGCTCTCCCTTTTCCATTTAATGAAATTTATTCTATCAGTACGGCACTTATAAAATAAATCTCCATAATAAATTTAAAATACTTCGAAGGATTTTCTATCCTTCCAGAGATATGTGTTACGAAGTTTTTAGTATGTATGGGAGGCGACATGCCTCCTTTTTTAATAACTCACATTTTTTCCATGAGCAATTGATACATTTTGCATACACAACTCCATACCAAGTTCCAGTATTCTTCCACAAACACTTCCAGGGATATGTGGCAAGAAAAAGTAAATTTTTTACTGGAAGTGCCACGCCCCTTTTTCTTATAATCCTAATCTTCTTCCATGAATTTAGAATTAATTTTACATACCCCAGTACCAAGTCCCAGTACTCTACCATGCACACCTCTAGAGATAAGCAGTACAAAACAGTATATTTGTACGGGAGGAACCATGCCCCCCTTTTCGAATAACGCAAATTTTTCTCCAGGAGTATGGAATTAAGTTTCAGTCCTCTGCAATTAACACCTCCGGAGATATGCAGCATAGAAAAATCAATTTGCATGGGACTTGCCACACCACCTTTTCCAATAACTCTCATTTTTCTCCATGAGTATGGTATTAGTTTCACATACATACATACATATGTATTTCCATACCAAGCTTGAGTGCTATACTCCAAATATTTGAAGAGATATGCAATATGAAACTTTCAGTCAGGTAGGTGCTACGCCTCTTTTCCAAAAAACGTCCATTTTTCTCCGTGAATATGAACACGATTTCACACAGTGTTGGCAAACTGTTAATCTGATTAACGACTAAAAATTACCGATTAAAATGTTAATCGCGTTTGACGATTAAAATTAATTAGTCGTAATCAACTGTACGATTAATGATAACATTTTTTAATCGATAATCGCTAGCTGCGATTACGTTTAACTAATTTAAAACATTAATCGTTAGCCCAATTAAAAAATAAAATCTGATTAATTTGTCTAGTTTGTCCGAGTTTGAAACCAAACACCAGTTATAGTAATTATTTTGTGTTTTACGCATATAAAAAGCACATAATATAAAAAAATTATAATTATTGTTATTAGTGATACATAACTTTTACAAACCTAGTTTGTAAAACGTTTGTTGGTATATATCTTAATTAAAATGCACACCAAATTGCTTAGATTGATGAGGAAGCCCGACTTAGACTTAGCTTGCTTTGTGTGCACAGGGAAATTCCAGCATAACTTAATTAATCACCAAACCAACTTGATCAAATTAAGAGTTAATGATTAAACATTAATTTTTTAATCGCGATTACGATTAACTGCTTAGTCAGATTAAAATTAATAATGATTAACTGTAATCAGATTGAATTTAATCGAATTAACTAACTGATTAAAACATCAATCGATTAATGCCATCATTGATTTCACATATATATCACTATACCAAGTTTCAGTTTTCTCCCACAAATACTTCCAGAGACGTGTATGTAATATGAAAATTCCAATTTGTATGGGAGGGGCCTTGAGTTATCGGACTCACTTTCAGTCTAAGACCATTATTCCGAAATCCGTAGTAAGTGTTCTAAATTTCGTTCTGATCGGAAAACAGGTTAAGTAAGTAGCCTATTTTTCAATCCAGGCCATAAACCATCTTTGAGCAAAATTTCATTTTCAAACAGGTGGCAATTCTTAAAAAAGTAGCCTATTTTCCAATCTAGGTCACAAGCTATCTGTGTGCAAACTTTCATGCAAATCAGTTCAGTCATTTACGCGTATTAATTTAATTAAACTTTCCTAATACGTGATAACTCTTAAAATAGTAGCCTAGGTCATAGGACATAGGCCATAAGCTATCTCTGTGCGAAATGTCATGCAAATCTGTTTAGTCGTTTCCGCGTATTAATTTAATGAAACTTTGTCAACAGGTGGCAACTCTTAAGAAAAGTAGCCTATTTTCCAATCTAGGTCATAAGCTCTCTGTGTGCAAATCTTCATGGAAATCCATTCAGTCGTTTCCGCGTATTAATTTAATGAAACTTTGTCAACAGGTGGCAACTCTTAAGAAAAGTAGCCTATTTTCCAATCTAGGTCATAAGCTATCTGTGTGCAAATTTTCATGGAAATCCATTCAGTCGTTCCCGCATATTAAATATATTAAACTCTTTTAACAGGTGACAACTCTTAAAAAAAAATAGCTTATTAACCAATCTGGCCCATAAGCTATCTGCCTACCAAATTTCATGTAAATCCGTTCAGTCGTTTCCGCATGATGATTTCCCAAACATCCAAACATACAAACTTTCACATTTATAATATTAGTAAGATATATATATATACTAGCTTATACCCGCGGGTCTCACCCCGCGTCTTTATACAAATATGAAAAAAATTGTAGATGTTAGATTTCATTTCTGTACCCATTTCGTTATAGCTCGTTATTTTTTAAGCGAGTTAAGGTTAAAACTATGAAATTATAAAATACGAAAGATATCAATCCCTCTAAGTTTACCTTAAAATGGTTCCAGGTATACGACGCGTGAACGTGTAACCTTCTTCGAGGTGCCACGGCGGGTTCTAATATTTCCAACTCAAATTTAGTAACC
>NW_023466187.1:0-7819 GCF_013731165.1 Rhagoletis pomonella | reverse complement strand
ATAATAATAATAATAATAATAATAATAATAATAATAATAATAATAATCTGTACTATAATAAAACTGCATGTAGGCGAAGGGCCTGCCATAGAATGCGGAGACTCGCAACGCGCGCTCGTGGTAGACCCGAGGCGATGACCAAAGCAGCAGCCTACAAAAGCGCTAAGAAAGCACTTGGGGCCGAGATACAGAAGAGTAAACGGAACTGCTGGAAAGCGCTATGTGACGAAGTGGATCGCGATCCCTGGGGCCAGGTATACAAAATAGTGATGAAAAAGTTCCATACATCATCACAGGCGATGGATGAGGCCCGAGTTAAGAATATAGTGGATGCGCTATTTCCCACACACCCACTAAGAGCCGACACAGTGTTCGTGGAGGAGCAAGCCGAGGCACCACTGTTTTCGACAGACGAGCTGAAGCTAGCCCTGCGAAGCATGAAAGCCAACAAGGCTCCAGGCCCAGATGGCATACCAGCGGAGGCAATCAGGTTAGCAGCGGAAGCGAGCCCTGATCTTCTGCTTAACATGTACAACAGCTGCCTTAGGGCCCGGGTTTTCCCAAGCCAATGGAAGAAGGCGAGACTGGTGCTTATACCCAAGGGCAAAGGGGACCCAAACTCTCCTTCATCCTTCCGGCCACTCTGCATGCTAGACACAGCAGGCAAAATGATGGAGAGTCTGCTCAAAATACGCTTGACGTCAGCCATAGAAAGCGAGGGAGGCCTTTCACCCCGACAACATGGCTTCAGGAAGGGACACTCAACTATAGGAGCAATTGGTGAAGTAGTCGAGGCGGTACATAAGGCCGAAGAAGCCTGACACCAGGCGCGGCCAATAGTGCTGCTAGTCAAACTGGACGTCAAAAACGCCTTCAACTCGGCAAGATGGGACGACATGCTGGAGGCCTTGGAACGGTCATTCAAGGTTCCAACATACTTGCTAGATATGATCCGGGACTACCTCAGAGACCGTTGGCTTTTGTACGATACAACACAAGGTCAGAAAAAGAGACGTATAACCGGCGGAGCGGCACAGGGGTCTGTACTTGGCCCGGACCTCTGGAACGCCACGTATGACAGTCTGTTGCGCACGGAAATGCCGGAGAGCGCCTTCCTAGTCGCCTTCGCGGACGACGTTGCAGCCGTCATAACAGCAAGAAATGTCCAGCTAGCACATCTCAAGCTAAACCAGGTCATGCGCAACGTCAGTTAATGGATGAGCGATCACGGTCTGCAATTGGCTACAGCCAAAACGGAGATCGTGCTCCTCACCAGGAAACGGATCACAACAATTATAAATATAATGGTCGGACCTCAACTCGTGACGACTTCTAGGTCTACAAAATACCTAGGGGTGAAGCTTGACAGCAAACTCACATTCTCGGAACACATCCATGGAGTATGTGAAAAAGCTGCGCAGAGCACGGCGGCTCTAAGCCGGCTGATGGCGAACGTGGGCGGCCCGAAGCCATGCTGCAGGAAGCTTCTGATGACAGCGGTCCAATCGGTGCTCCTGTACGGGGCAGAAATATGGGCTGACGCATTGAAAGTCAAAAAATACCGGATTCAAATGTCTTCGGTACAGCGCAGAGGGGCACTACGCATTGCTTCTGCATACCGTACAGTGTCCGCGGACGCGGTTCTAGTTATTTCTGGCGTCATGCCAATTGAGCTACTTGCTTACGAGCGAAAAGAGATTTACAATCTCAGTACCGAGATAGGTCGAGCAGCTGCCGCGGCAAGGGCGGCGAGCAACTGATCCAGCAGTGGCAACAAAACTGGAACGCGAACACAAAAGGTCGATGGACGCACTCCCTGATAGCCGACCTTCAAACATGGCTGAACAGACCACATGGGGAAGTCGATTTCTACCTGACGCAATTCCTCACCGGTCATGGTTACTTCCGAGAATATCTTCATAGAATGGGAAGGGTGGACTTACCGTTCTGTCACTACTGTGGAAACGTCGAAGATAACGTGTACCACACATTCTTCACCTGCGAACACTTCTTGATTTCGCGCAGAATGTTAGAAGAAAGACACGGAGACATAACTCCGAACAACATAGTTGGGGTAATGATCTCCAGCGCAGAAAAGTGGGAAGCAGTTGAGAGATACGTGAAATTCGTACTCCGCTGCAAACGAGAGGACGGTTGTCTACTGAGGACACCCGAATGAAACGCCCCTACAAAAGAGCAGCACCAAGGCTCTAACAGCGCGCTCCTGCATCTGAAGACATGCAGAATTGCAGTGCCAGATGCGGGATTCTTGCGCGGGCGGTGGGAGTTTGGGTTTTAGTGGGTAGCCCAACACGCTTCGGTGGGAGTCCCACACTCGGGGAAGGTAGTATAGAGATTAGCGCCCCCGGCCAGTGCATAAAGCATTTCCCTCTCCTACGAAAAAAAAAACTGCATGTAGATTGTTTGTCTGTTTGAACTCACTAATCTCCGGAACTACTGAATGGATTTTCAAGGGGCCTTTAACTGGTATATAGATAGTGACCTCGGACGTAACCTAGGGTATAAAAAAAATGAAACCTGACAAAGGGCGATGCACCTCCCATAGGCGTGTCAGTTTTAATCAACCATAACTTTGAAATCATACGGCACATGAATTTGAAATTCTGCTCAGCATCGCAAAAAATCGTGCCGACATATGGCACCGGAGTCGAGATATTTAGAGACCCCGTCTTTATCGTATGACCAGGAGTAACGGGTATTAACTTTATGATAAAAAGAATACGCTAGGAATATCAATGTTTAAGAAGAATACAGTAGGAATATCAATGACCCCGTTTGAACGGGTAAACTTTCATTCTGGGAACAGGAGGATTATAGAAGATTACGCACTCTTGGCAAACCTTGCAATATGTAAAGATATCTCACAGGTGGAAATAAGAGCTCATAACATCGAAGAATATTAGTACTTAACCCAAATGCTATCTCAAAAGCTATTATTCTTGGCCTATGAGTAAGCAAGTTTCTGCTCTTTAGTCCTTTCAACCTAAACTAATAAATTTTACATTACAAAACCGTTTTTGTATAGCAACCCCATTTTTGTATTGGTCAACGTAAAAGTTCTTATAAGGCGTCGCGAAGCAAGCCAGGCATTTGCTAGTTTAAAATAAGTAATGAGTTTTTTGATCGAATTTTACGAAAATTTCGTAATACAGTTGCCTTGAAAATTGGAATAACTCCCAACACATATTTCTTTCCAAGGTATCATTGAAAAGGTAAAGACTCCTCATTTTAATTTTTTTGTAAGTTGTCCAATCCCATGTCATAAGTTATGATTTTTTTAAATAAGTGCATGCTAGTTTAGCAAGGAAAACTTAAAGAACATATTTCAGGGATTTTGGATCGAGCATATGATAGGAGACGATGTTTGGACAATAATACGTGAAACAAGCCCAGCGAAATATAAAAAAGTAGTTGAAGGGAGCCTCTCCGCACTACTTGCAATCATGCTAAATCGAGGCCTGAGTTGAATATCGACCTCAGAAAACTTTTCAAGCACGCCCTGCTGCAGAATTTGATTGAAGAACATCCTATCTCAGAATTTGGTTGAAGAACGCCCCATCTCAGAGTTCTGTTCACTAGTTTATTTTTAAATTTGTTCACCAGCATTAAATCTTTCACCCCGTTCATCTCTCTTACGAATTTTTTTGTGTTTGTTTTTGTATTGATTATTTTTTCAAAAATCTTTCAAATTAGTATCTACAAGTATGTACAATATTAGTTCAAACGTAACAAAGAATATTAAAAAAATAAATAAATAGGGAAAAGACATTTTACCATTCTTTGGCTATTTCCCTTTCGATTATTTGATGTTTATAATTTTTTATGAAGGTGTAGCTCGTTATTTAACAAAGACCATGCAAGCCAAAATTCCAAACAGTGTGAACAAATTTTCTGAGTTCGACAAAGTTTTATCAAAATTTTGAGCTTTTTAATTAGATTTCTTAGAAGCATTCCGGGTATGCACTTTTGTTGCCCATTTAATTCAAAGTGCAAATTTCAAATAGCTTGGACTTACCGTTGATTTTTGGGAAATTTTTTGTGGAAGGTATTGCTCATCTTCGCCATACAAAAAAATTTTCGAACATTCTTTGTATGGAAGAAAACGCGCGAACAAACAAAATGTCAAATATCACCGGTAAGTCCAAGCTACTTCAAACTTACACTTTGGAATTCTAAAGAAATGTTTAAAATTTTTATCAGCATTTGTTAAAATTCAGAGTTTTGAAATTTTGCTTTACATAGTTTTTTTTAGATAGGAAGCTATATTTTCATAAAAAATAATAAACATTTATTAAACAAAGGAATGTCTCTTCCCTATTTACATTCTTGCAACCGTATATAATTTGTGTATACATTTTTGCGATCATTTTTCCATTTTTTTTTTCTTTGTTTTGTTTTAAATAAATCTGTATTAAAAGATGTCGTGCCTTTTTATTCAAAAAAAAATGTTATGTTCAGATTCGATGCATTACAAATGCCCCGGTTTTTGTTCACAGAAATCTGTTCACCGTAACTTCTACTATAGTAACATTTTTGTTGATACCTTGACAGTTTTGTATGTTAGAGCGGTGCGGGTCCATGAAAGCCTTCTGCATTAAATTTGTCGGGGAGTATATACCGCGCTTGACTTCCACGCGTGTGCACTTTTTTGTGGGTTAGCGCGAAAACCGAGCGCCTACCACAATAGTCCGCGCGAGTATTGGTGTACTAAATTTATAATTTGGTTACTTTGCATATGCCGTGCATCAGTGTTCCTAGAAACTACCGCCGATGGCCACTTAAAATATTTTTCTATATGTGGTGCAGTGGTAAGCAGTGCGCGCTTCCACTCCGCAACGCCTGGGTTCAAACCCTGGTCAAAGCAACATCGCAAAAAATATAGAAAAAAGGTTTTTTCTTAACAGCGGTCGTCCCTCGGCAGGCAATGGCAAACCTCCGAGTGTATTTCTGCCATGAAAAATAGCTTCTCATAAAAATAAAATCGCCGTTCGGAGTCGGCGTAAAACCGTAGGTCCCTCCGCTTTGTGTGACAACATCAAGGCGCACGCCACAAATCGGAGGAGAAGCTCGGCCAAACACTAACTTATGTGTAAGCGCCAATCTATTATTATTATTATTATTATTGATTTTATTCGTTCATTCAATCAGTACGCTAATGTCCTGATTTTTCAAAATTTGTACTGAATTTAAACAGAATACCTTATGATTTTCTTAATGTTTTTACATAACGTTGGAGCTTCTTTAAACTGCACTGTAAAAAGTAAGAAGAAAATAATTTAATTATAGTTCACGTGTTTCAGATAAGGTTTGATATGCCCAAGAAATTAATAAAAAAATTGCGATAATATGGTGGAGTCGAGTGCTGTTAGTTATCTCGAAAATAACTTCCAGTTTAATAACAACAAATTTGAATATTCGAATGGCTTTTGTTTATAACTTACAATTCAATTTCCTGACATCGTAAAAGAGTTTCGGATACAAGACATATAGTTAGATACTCTTTTTAGCGAATCCTTGATCTTTCAAAGTTTTTGCCTACTTGAACAAATTAATTTAAGTCATGAGGAAATATAGATGAAGTCCTTAAATAGTGGTACTTTTCCACAGTTTGATAAAATGTGTAATTTTGTCTTCCAACTGAAAACACTGAAACTGCAAATGATCTCATTATTGTTATTCAAAAATGTCATAAATATAAAGTAATTTGTTGGCTCCTGTGCACAATGTTGTGTACACTCATGTTAAAATGAATAACACTATTATTTTTTATCAACTATAAAATATAGTTATATATAATATAAAATAATTAGATACTAAAACACTGAGTTTATTCACACTTGCCTGGTTATCAGGATATCTGGTTATGTGGTTATATTTTTTATTCAGTTTACAACAACAAAATACACTAGAGAATAATAATTTTTAACCAGAAAGCCTTATAACTATTTGTTAAAAACAAGTACCCTGGCGTTTTAAAGTAGTATCTGTTATTTACATTCATAATTTTGCTTTGAATAAAAATGTACTGAAAAGTACTGATTTTTTTAGCATGAAAAAGTCTAACGTACTGATTTCGCGCATAAAAAATCTGGCAACCCTACAACCCTGTAAGAAGGCATGTTTTTGCCTTCTTGTCCTTGTCTAGCTCACGCATTTCATAATGTTGTCGTTTTAAACAAGCATGTGATTTTCAGGGCAACCATCTCCCTGAAAAAGCTTCACAGGGCAGAGTGTGTGCCTTTTTTGCCTTGCAGGAGTGTGGCATTTTAAGAAACGAACACAAGATTTTCTCACCGTTTGTCCTTAATCTAGAATCGAACACGGAAAGAGAAGGGGGCAATCAAAATGCAACATTTTTTGGTTGAAGCGAAATCACCATTAGAGAAATACGAAATCTTCGATAAATCAGTAAATACTGAAGTTAATTTATTCAAAATTGATGTTTGCAATATTTCTTTAGCAAAAAACACGCTTATGTTAAAATTTTGGAAAATTGGCGTGGTCCCGCCCACTTATGACCACATACATATGTGTATCTCGATAACCGTTCAAACAATTAACGTTCAAAATTATTATAACGGTAAATTTCAGAAATGCTTAAAACTTCAATACTTCGAAATTTAATAGCAACAATCCCTTGAAAATAAGTAACATTATTAAGGAATTTTGGAAATGGGCGTCATACCGCCCAAATATTACTTATAAGTTCTATCAAAGATGTTTAAGACAGGGGTAAGACTACCCCTGCTTTCTACGGTAGTTTTCGGAAAGGTAAAAAAACTGTATTGAATACTTGCGCCGGGTATCTAATGTTCGACTCCGCCGGAACTTAAACTTTTTTACTTGTTGAATCATATGTTTCATTTAAATGTAATCTACAAAAATATTTATTGGCATTTTAAAATGGTCTACTATAGTAGGCCACGCGTGCATTGGTGTAAAAAAAGAGCGCGTGCACTCTAGTGTTAAAATGTATACCGACGATTGTGAAAATGTGTATCACAACCTGATATTAATACACGGCAAATCCACATGATTTCCAATGCAGTTTTTCGTTTTCAACAACAATACAATCGTCAGTAACAGCCACAATAAATCGTCAGTAACAGCCACAATAAATCGAGATAGTTATAGACTATATGGGCATATCTCAGGAACTTTTCCTTTTCGACATTTGAAAAACAAAAGTTGTAGCACATTTATCTAACCGGTTTCATCTTATTCTTGAACCTTGGAACATAAGTAAAAAATGGAAACTCAGTTTTCAAGCTCGGTAATTTAAAAAAGTATAGTATCTAACAAACTAAGTCTATACATAGTATAAAGGAAAGTCGAGTTTCTTGGTACGCGGTAATTTCGAAAACTTCTGAAGGGATTTTAATTAGATTTTCTCCAATATACTTTGTATCGATAGGACAGTGACCTTTTTCGTTTAGAATATTAATAGGGTTGCCACCTGTCCAAAAAACTATAAGATCCGCACCGCTCGCTGTATTACAAAAGTTGGGGTGTCAAATGAAAGGGATAGGCCTCTATAAAAGCAAAAATGTTTTATTTGTTTCTAATAGGGTTGCCACCTGTTGCCAAATTACTATATACAATCACAATAAGCGTAGGCATCAGTTCTGCACCGTCGCTGTCAAACGTGGCTTCTAGATGTGCAATAGTGGATTATTTTTCTGGGTAGGGTTGCCACCTAACAAAAAGTAGAAAGATTTTCTCCGTTCGTTGGATTACAAAATAAGATATAGAATGAAAGGGCATGTCCTTCGCATGTACAAAAACTGACATTTTTTTG
>NW_023466186.1:0-7820 GCF_013731165.1 Rhagoletis pomonella | reverse complement strand
TATTTAGTGGTAGACGTACATACAAACTAACATACCAACAAGACTAAAAGCACCCCTATGTACATACATACATGCATACATACGTATACACGAAGCTGGCATGATAAGCACATACAAATTTTGCCAACGCCAACTTGGACAATCATGCGCACCAACATATGGAAGAAATACACAAAACACATAACGCGGAATAAGCCCACTCACTTCTCAAACAGCTCATACAAAACCAGAGCTAAAGCTGCCAGCATGTACTCAACCAGCATCAGTTGTCCGTAGCTAAGCACGTAGCGCATCCTGGGCTTCGGGCCTATTTGGGGCGCTCTTGGCTTTCCTCCTCGGAGGAAGACTGATTTGTTGAAGGGGGCTGCAAGGGGGGGAATACCCCTCAGGCAACACTCCAGAACCATTATGGGCTAGACCCATTTTTGGATACGGTCTCAATCAGACAGGGGGCGTGGTCCGTTTGGGCTTGCCCAACTCCGAGCACCCCTGCCTGCTTGCGATACCGTGCGGCTAGCGGGTGCTGAAGGGGGCGAACCACCTCCCTGCAGCGCGTAGCCGCCACGAATACGTACGGGGGGGGTAATCTCTTTCTTGCAGAGTCTGAACACGTTGAATGTAATAGGGATGAAATCGATGGTCTTTTAAAGCTTTGTGAATTGTAGTTTTTGGTATTCCCGTCCGTCTTTCCATCATTCTCACTGAAGTCGATGGACCTAGTTCCACTTCCTCTAACACAACTTCACCATCTACCGTTTCAGGACGTCCTGTTTCGCCGCCACGCCTTCCAGGTATGCGACCTTAAAAAAGTGAAAAATGATAGTTAACAAGCAAGTAAACAAGAAAGGTGTAAAAATCACTTACCTTCATATATTTCTCTATGGGTCCGGGCGAATACTTCCCGACCCGGATGCCGACGATTGGAGTGTCGCTCTGCATAGAGTCTTTCAGCAGCTCTGGCATTACAGCAAGCTTCACCGTAAATTAGGTAAATATCCGCATATTCATACTGCGTGTTCTCTGTCATAGTATTAATAACATAATGTTCGAAGGGTCCAATTTCACAAAATCCACTTTCACTAATTCTGGTAAGTAACATAAAATAATGACAAGAGCAGGTAATAATGTACCTTTGTACTATTTAGCATGTCATTGGTCGGTAACAAGAGCAACTTAAATTTAAATCTATTAAATACATTCTAGCGTGTCTCAGTCCTTTGCCCACAAAAGCGGCTATAACTTTTTTTCTATTCCAAACAGTAAGAGTGGCACCTTTCTGAAATCATAATTAAATGAGCAATTTTTTTATGTAATGCAAACTTATAGCTCAGTACATTTTTTTCACCAGAGATAGTCAAAGTTGGGGAAGAAAATATCAAAAAGGTAAAAATCACAAAATAGTCCTAATTTCATGATGGTTCTTTAATATATTTTAACTACATTGCATTTAAGTATGGAGAAGCAACTATCTGGAAGTATTTTACATAAAAAAATTACTAAGTATAGCCTGGTGTGTAGATGCAGTTAAAGAAAATACATAAAAAGGCACGATTTTTTTAATTTAAAAAAATGTAAATATTTCAAAAACGGTGACACTTTTACCTGAACATTTTTTGTTTATCAGGGAGCTCAGCCCATAGTTTTTTTTATTACTTTTGATTTTGAAATTTTAGCAAAAGTTATTATAAACCTGTTTAGACCATCAGTCTAAATATTCCCACAAAATAATGTCCAGCCCTAATATTCTGACACATTAGGGATCCGACCTAATGTAGGCATATGTAGACACAAATACATACATATACATATACGCGCTAACACTATTATTCCGGCCGTTAACTATTATATCCCGCTGGACAGTGATCTTTCGTTAAGTTTCCCCTTGAAGTGGTAGCTAACTGTCCGGCGGTCTAAAGTAAAATTCGGTAAATCCTTTACGGCACTTCTTTTTGGAAGATCAAAGCAGAAGCATCGCAGCTACCAGGCCTCTTCACTACAGGTAATCTCATTGTCACGAGAAGCAAATATTCTTAGTTGTTTAAATAATTTGACGCCAATAAATATTAAAAAATACTAATCCAATTGCGTTTTATATCTTTTCTATTATCTTCAATAAAACCACGGGTGCGCTCAATCGAAATCCCTGCGGCGCAACTGGGTTTCTTCATGGTCCATCGGAACCGAGATTTTTAATACAGTCCACATTGAAAGTACCAGCACAACACACTGAGCTTAAACAACGAGCGATTTTTGTTAACCACATCAGCACACCACCGGTTTTTATAATACCAACGCTTTTTATCCCTGCGTCAGCGATATTGCCAGTGATTCAGTCAGCTGTGCCACAAACCAGCCAACCGGCAACTACAGCACCAACAAACGCAAACACAACCTCACTCAGCTTTCTTGCTACGACACCTGCTAAATTTGCCAGGACACCATCGAGCATACAACACTACAACCACCAAACACCAATCAATTCTAATTCAAGGTACGTGGTTATAATTTCAATTGCACTTGTTAGAAAATTCTCAAAAAAAAAAAACGTTTTTAAATTCAATGCGCGTGTGCAAACTAGAATCTCGCGAGTGTTTAAACTGAAAATATACAATTGGAGCATTTAATTTTGAAACCACACTGTTAATAATTGAGGTTAGTCTGTCCGTCCACAAGTGACAACAGCGACCACAATTAGGTGTTCTTGCAATATTAACATATACACACACAGTACTCGTTGGTTTGCTACACATTTTTTTTAGTCTTGGTTCGAATTGCGTCCGCGAACGGCAACCAAAAAATAATTGCACTTTGCAACCACGCGTATATATATACTCACAGCAGAGATCCGTATCAAATAATATTGTTAATGAAGAATTTCGATTTTGTTTAAATTCATAGTCCATAATCATAATCTTCATTTTTCTGATCGTTTTTTCGATGCCCATTTTATTTGGGTTAAATTCTTTTGTATATTTGCGAACACTTTGTTACTGTTACGAGGATACATAACCTCTAAATTTTGTTATTTGCATTGGACCAATTGTAGATTTTCACTAAATCACTACGCATAAGCGATTCAACTCCGTATAATACTGCACATTTTTTAACATATATATTTGCTGCATACGTTGCATACATCAAAGTGGTAAATCTGTATATTAAAATTTGCTGCGTACGTTGCACACATCACGATATTACCACGTTTATTATTTACCCCTTATTGCGTACCTTGCATAGCTTATCAAAGCGCGTAGATATTACTCTGTACAGTTGGGTGGCGAGTCGTCAGTAAACAATAATTCTAGAAGAAAAAGGTTTAGATTTTAATAAAGTGTCGAATATATCTCGCAATACAAACTATTTTCAATCTTTTTAATTCGTTGGATTTCTGGTAAACATTTAAGTGGCAAGTTCCGGTGGGTAAAAATTGGCAACTTCTCTTGCGCATACAACCTCTAATCTTCGATAAGATTAAGTGTGTAAAATCCTATAGATTCTATCTGGGAATTTCAGTTAATACTTCGGTTAGGGTAAACACGTTAAACAATGGATTCGTATATTCTTTTGGCAGCAGCTGTAACAGAGTTCGAATCTGATTACAACAGCATACCCGCCGCAGAAAAAAACAAACATGGTCCTGCTATTCAACAAGATGAGTTAAAAGCTTTGTGGGGAAAAAACTAAGTCAGCTTACGATAAGCTTATCAATGAGGGATTATCTAAGGATGATGCTGAAGCCATAAAAATAGAAGAATAAGATTTCCTTTCAAAGCTATGTTAGGTGCATGTCTGCTATTGGTTCACAGGTTGAAATTCTAACCAAAGCGAACAAAGATGTAGAGGATCAGTCCGTCCGGGAACACAATATCCATCTGCCACCGTGCGATACAGATGTGTTCAAGGGCGACTATCTTTCATGGCCAACTTTCCGAGATATGTTCACAGCCATCTACATCTTGAACAAGCGCCTCACCCCAGTCGAGAAACTAGTTCAACTCAACAATAAAACACAAGGGGAGGCAAAAGACATAGTGCGAAAGTGCCCACTTACCCATGAAGGCTTTTTGACAGCCTTGAAAAACCTATGTGAGCGATACGAAAACAAACGTATCTTAGTTAACACACAATTAAAAGTTTTATTTAGCTTAAATACAGTGGAATCTGAGTGTGGTAGCTCAATTAAAAACCTACAGCGCGAGATTACTAATTGTTTATCGTCCCTAAAGAGTCATCAAATTGACATCTCTAATTGGGACGCAATTATTATATATTTGTGTTCAACGAAGCTTCCAGAAAGTACACTGGCTCTATGGGAACAGACCATAGACCAAAAAACTGACATTCCAAAGTGGGAGGATATGGACAAGTTCCTATCCAATAGATTCCGAACTTTGGAAACTCTAGCTGGGCTAAAGGGTACAACAGCGGCGAAAGCTCCAAAGCACCAGCCCGCACGGCACCACCAGGAAGCTAACACTAAAAGGCTAGGAGCCTTTCAGGCAAGCGTGAGCAAGTTCACCTGCCAAATGTGCCAAACTAATGAGTACAAGTTACGCAACTGTCCACAATTCCTCAACAAAACACCAGCTGATAGAATAGATTTTTTGAAAAGCAAAAAATGGTGCCTGAACTGTCTTAGTACTGGACATACCGTGTCAAGATGCACAAACCCATTTAATTGTACAAAGTGCCACTCGCGACACAACACGCTCCTTCATATTGAGACAGCTCAAACAAAGGCAACGACACTTGGGACCTCTTTAAATTCTGTGACTAATTCTGCATCAACACCCAATCAGGCCCAAGCCAAACGCAATTCAACAAAGTCAAACAAGCATACAAGCAAAAACGTGAAGTCTTGCTATGCGAATACAAACACAGGTTTGTTATTAGGGACAGCACGCGTCAACATTTATCTCAATGGTACGAACTATTCCGCTAGAGCACTTATTGATTCTGGTTCAGAGTGTTCTTTCATCCCTGAAAGACTAAAACGCAGAATTCGCCAGCCGTCAAAGCGTATGCATGCCCAAGTTTCGGGCATCACTAATACAACTACGGCGCAGGTTAAAGAAGCGTGCAACATCGAATTGCGGTCTTCGGTTGACCGATTGTTCCGCTTAAATACCTCAGTGCTCATGCTAGCAAAACTGACTGGAAATCTTCCTACTTGCCACATTAGTGCAGTGACTAAGCAAGCATTTCCAGATCTGATTCTAGCGGATAAAAGATTTTTCGTCAATGAACCCGTAGACCTTGTTCTGGGTGGCGACGTATATCCACAAATTATTCTGTGCGGGCTTAAGAAGAACATATTAAACACACTTCTAGCCCAAGAAACAGTATTTGGCTGGATAATAACGGGGCGAACTGATACCACGAATCCAGGAACGAATATCGTCTCATACTACAGCGAAGTTAGTCTGGACAAGCAACTGAGTGCCTTTTTGGAGCTTGAAGAGATTCCAAAGAACAAGAGCCTTGTTGAAGACGACAAGTACTGCGAGGAGCTGTATCAGAAGACAACCATACGAAATAATGAAGGAAAATACATCGTGTCACTACCATTTAGGAAAGATATTCCAGGAAATATTTCCCTAGGCCCATCCCTTAAAACAGCATGTTCTCAATTTTACCGGAATGAGACACGGCTGGCCAAGGATCCCTACCTGCAAAAGGAATTCAATAGGGTTCTAGCGGAATATGAAACGCTTGGGCATATGTCGAAAATAACAAATCCCATACCCGCAGACTCGTCTGATAATTATTTTCTAACGCACCACGCTGTTATAAAGGCAGAAAGTACTTCAACGAAAGTACGCGTGGTGTTCAATGCCTCAAGCCCAACGGCGAATGGCAACAGCCTAAATGACGTACTTTTCCCAGGACCAGTACTTCAGTCTGATCTTCCGATATTAATACTCCGTTGGAGACTATACAGATATCTGTTCAACAGTGACATCGAGAAGATGTATAGGCAAATTCTGGTACATAACAACCATACTAAGTATCAGAGGCTAATTTTTCGCACTAACCCGAATGACCCGATCAGTCTGTACGAATTAAAGACTGTCACGTTCGGCATCAATTGTGCTCCTTATCTGGCTATAAGGACACTTTTACAATTAGCTGACGATGTGCAAAGCTCCCATCCAATAGCATCTAACATACTGCGAAAATGCATGTATGTCGACGATGTATTATCTGGTGGACACACTATCGATTCAGCAATAATAGCCAGAGACGAGATATCGGAAGTGTTGCAATCAACCGGTTTTCCACTTCGAAAGTGGACAGCCAATAGCGAGCAAATACTTAATGGCATACCAAAAACAGATCTACTTAGTGAAGATTTTTTTGGCATTTGAAGATACCAGCGCAGTCAAGGCTCTTGGAATAAGATGGAATGCCCATACGGATCTTTTCTATTTTATAGCAAGGCCATTGGAGAAAAGCGATACTGTTACGAAAAGAGCGATACTATCTGCCATTGCTAAACTCTTCGATCCGCTGGGGTGGCTTGCGCCTATCATAATCGTAGCCAAAAATCCTTATGCAAAATATTTGGCTGGAAGGCACAGATTGGGATGAGACTGTGTCTTCGACCACTCTAGACCGATGGCAGAATTTCACCCAACATTATAACGAAATTGATAATATTCGTATACCGCGATGGGTATACTTTTCTCCAACGGATGACATACAAATACACGGATTCTGTGACGCGTCGGAGAAAGCATATGCCGCCTCTGTGTATATGCGTGTCAAAAGAGATAGCAAAGTTTTTATTAACCTGCTTTTGGCAAAAACCAGAGTTGCTCTTGTTAAAACCATATCGCTACCCCGACTGGAACTTTGCGGAGCGGTACTATTGGCGGAAATAGTTGATTCGATAATCAACAATCTCAATTTAGGGCATATCAACATACATCTGTGGACCGATTCAACAATTGTTCTCGCTTGGATTCGCAAGCCTCCGTGTTCATGGTCAACTTTCGTTGCCCATAGAATCACAAAAATTGTAGAGAAAGTCGGAAACAAGAATTGGCTGCATGTGGATTCGGCATCAAATCCAGCAGACTTAGCGAGCCGAGGACTTCCAGCATATGAATTGGTCAACAATTCGTTGTGGTGGCAGGGACCTTCTTAGTTACAAGAAGATAACCCTAAATGGCCCACACAGGAAACAGACTACAGCACAGTAGTTGAGGAAAAAAGAACGCACGTTTATACAACCAAAGTAAATTATACCGATATTCTTGACCGTTTTTTCAGATATTCCGAGAGCTTTGTTATGAGATTCTCTCAAAGAACGCATTGAAATACGAAAGCTTCATTTCAAGAAAAGTCACGCTTAATTTCATCCCATGAAATTAAAGCAACGACACAACGCTTGATAAAAATACATCAACAGAACTATTACAGTGAAGAATACGGGAAATTGAAAGCAGGAAACTCCATCGACTCCAAGAGTGAACTCCTACCGCTTAATCCGTTCATAGATAAAGATGGCATTATTAGGGCTGGTGGGCGTCTTGGGGCGTCTCAGACTTAGCGTATAACGAGCGGCATCCAATAATTCTTCCTTATAACTGCAAGTTGTCGCGTCTAATCGTGTCTTTTATTCACCATGTCTCTTTGCATGGGGAAAATCAACTCATGCTTCGCCTTATCCGAACTCAGTATTGGATCCCCAGAGTTAAAAATCTGATCAAATCCACAATCCATAATTGCAAAGTCTGTACGATATACAAAAAACGTACGCAAACCCAACTTATGGGAATTCTGCCTCAGGAGAGAACCACATTTTCGCGCGCGTT
>NW_023466185.1:0-7820 GCF_013731165.1 Rhagoletis pomonella | reverse complement strand
TTTTTATCGATATCTATAAATATTTTTATCGAGCAGTAGATATTTTTATCAGTATCAGTATTTCTATCGATACACCTTTGGCTATTTTAATAAATGGGTTCATCATGGGAGACGCACTACCTTTCGCCATATACCAAAAACTGTAAAGACTAATTTTTAGATTTCGAAATCAACAAGACATACAGGCAGGTGCTGAACTTCACTTTCGAGTGAACTACAACCTTATTCAATTTGAATTCAATTGAAGTTGGTTGAAATTCACTCGGGAGTGAATCGCAGAACCTGCCCGATAGTGCCGAAAGTGCTTCTTTTTCGACGAAGTCATTATTATCCGCTATTATTTTGTAATATGACTTCCTTATTGCTTTGGTGACTTTGAGGAAGAAATGCCGAATATTACTGTATAATTCAAGCATGGATATTAAAATGAAATGGGGATTTAAGGATTTTTTATATTTTTTCGGGATTGCACCCGGAGCCTTCGGAACCCATTGGAATCGCTTTGGAACTTTTCGACTTTTGCTCGTGATATTTCGCTATTCTTTGTGTCTTATTTTTCGCGATCGTGATCTTTTGGATTTTTTCAAAATTTCGTGATTCCTCGTTGGATATATTTCAGAAGTTTCGGAATTTTGTCGGGCTGCTACGAAGATTTTTTGGTAACTTTTACAACTTGTTGGATTTTTCGGAACTTTTGACAGATGTATTTGGAATTTTGCTGGAAATTTTAGGTCGAAAAGTACACAAGTTAATTTAATTGCTATTCCCCGGCACCAGCGACTTTTGTCATTCAACAGAACCCTTCCCTTATTGTTCACGCGTTCGCCATGGCTTTCAACATTTAACGCAAGCGTCTTCGAAGTCCCCTAAAAAGTTTCGCTAGACAAATTTTTGATGCAGAAGCAGTCAGCTTAATAATAGAAGTCTGATTAAGAAATATCATGAAAATCCGCAAAGGCCAAGGCGAAATACATTGGAATTAGTACCGAACCCATATTTGGAATCATTGACGCTGCAGCCATGTCCATAAATCAGAGTCGAAATTGGTCCTCTAGAAGCAAAAAGCAGCAAAGACTAGCGACAAGCAGAAAAAACCCATAAAACCCCGACTCAAAAGCAGTGTAAGTAATTGAAGAAAAAACGAGAAGTTGAAAGAAAAAGTTTACGCCGAAAAGCGCGTCTTTTGTCCATTCTCTAATCGAAAAATTACTTTACTTTCAGCAAATAGAACAAAATTAAAAATTCGGTGCCGAGCCAAACAATTTCAAAGTCTTGAAAATTCGCGCCAATTGTTTTTTTTTCAACTGAACTTTGCTTTTTTTCTGCAAAATTTTAAAGCATATTGTACGTGGATGGAAATAAATTGATATAAATAATCTCCACTGCTCATATGTACATATATCAAAAGGACTCTCTCATTAAGCTTTTTTCAAGCGCGCATTCGCCAACACAAACACTTAAGCGTTTCATCGTAAAAATCTTACATTATTATGTACATATGTACGTGTATATGCATGGATTTAAGTATGTACTTATGCTCGTACTATCCATATGTCCACACATCCAAATATACTTAAGCATATCATTAATTTGTCAGCAGACCCTTGAGCGTCGTAGATCAATACATATGTACAAGTAAACGAGATGTTCGAACATACATACATATATACTTGTTCATAGCAATTACGTGTAATTGCAGCATCGCATGTAGGATTTAACTGCAACCCAATAGTAAATCCTTGCAACGCATTCTACTAGTTTGTAGCGCACTAACAATTTGATTTGTATCTCAAAATATCGAAAAATGACTGGTGTCTGAAAAGTTTTAATATTACTACTACTAAAATCGAATTTTGAAAATAATATAAAAATGGTAATAAAATGCAAAATATAAGTATGTATATTCATAAACACCTTTTCAATAATTTTTTTCTATGGAAATGTTATTAAACTTTTAACAAATCTTTAATCGTCAAAGGTATAATCTCTGGACAAGAAAATTTTCATATTGAAAAGTTAAGATATTTTCATATATTTTTCATCCGCCACATTGGATCCGTCATTTTGTATTTTTTGTAACTGGCTTTACATGCGTATTTAGCGACCCACAAAACCCCCATATACCCAGTTTCATAGATATCTACGAATTTATTTACTTTTTTTTTAATTTTTCATCCGCCATATTGGATCTACCATATTAAATTTCTAATAAATGACTTTAGATGCATAATCAGCGACCGAAAAATTCCACAGATAAGAAGTGGTGTAAAAATTCGCAATTCGAACCGAATCTTTCCAACTATCTCTCCCACTGTTTGTCAATTGGCTTACAAAAACATTCAATTACACCCACACGCAAAAAAGTGTGGTTTGAATTTAACCAGCCCCACCAACCGACATGTATTTCGACCCACTGAATCCAAATCTGAGGGCCGTTTGACACGTACAGCTCAAAAATTTCTAGTTAATTGCCTGAGTTGAAAAAAATGGCATAAAAAATCGAAATTTTCGCCATTCACCCGAAATTTTGGGGGTGTACGTGTCAAATGGACCTCAGATTCGTATTATGTCGGTAGGTGCGTCTGGTTAAAAGCACCCACTACTTTTTTTTGTGTGCCGGTTTTATCTTTGCTCGAATCGCCTTGTAAATATCATACCGGGTTCTCACTGCTTGAAAAACTACCCTCTTAAAAGGCTTTTACGAGGCTTGGATCTAAACACCTTGGACCATACTTTTTATATATCGCACACCTATATCTAAAGTCCGATCAACTCACAAAAGTCAAAGAGCATACATTTTTTTTTTTTTTTTTTTTTTTGAGTTGATCGCACTTTAGATCTAGTCAGTCAGTCTTCAGAACGCATTTAAAAAATTATTTAACGCTTATCAAAATGCGAACTCTCAGTTACGCGTACTTACATATAAAAGCCAATCTTTGCGCGAAAAGTGATTTAGGTTGAGTTGAAAAGTAAACTTGTAGTAGCTGTGGGCTAGCGCGTTTTACTATAGGGAAAGTTAAGCACCCACTACACACATCTGCATTATTTTACCGCTTGTTAATTGTCAGTCTCATTTACTTGTGCGCCATTTCGCACGCAGCTACAACTTGTTAGCGACTGACTGCGTTGAAAGGAGATGGAAGAGTTTTTTTTTTTTTAACTTAAGCTGAAATAATAAAAAAAAATTGCCAGCGCATGTGTTGCGCACACACCTTAAATCCCACTTAATAAAACTTTGGCAGGAGTAGATATAACTACAAAGAATTTACATACTACCCACCCTCAGCTTAAGAGCGCTTAACGTTGTAATCAATGTAAAATCAATTTAAGCTGAATCAAAAATTGAAAATCAAGAATTTAAATAAATTCATTATTGTAGCTGACAATCGTAGCAAAAAGTAGCAAGGTGTGACGCGGTGGCTGTCAATGTCGCCAACAGCGCAAATCTATAGCCTGCTGTGAAGTGCCTAGAAGGACAAAATATGTAGGAGGAAAATACTGAGGAAACTGGCTAGTAGCCTTGCCTACAAAGCAGCGGTTGAGCTTTGTGAGTGTTTATTTAATAAACAAGTACTTTGGATTAAATAATTATTGAATTTTAAATCAGCAGCACTGTTTTTTGTATGAATGGCTGCCGACAAAATCAATCAAGCCAACATTGAAGATTACGAACTGAAAAATAAACACAGCCACAACGAAGATACTTATTTTGAATTGCCACGGCGCGCGCTGGTAGGCAGCACAAATAATGTAAGCGAGTTAAGTCGAGAGCAGCGCGGCCTTGTCTTGTTTTTAGAAAGGATAATAAGCGAAATTGAACTGATAGCAGCAGGCGAATAAGAAAATAATATTCTATTTAGAGAATATGGAGAAAAAAGTAATTCAATTGAAAGAATAAATTCCATTAGGCAAATTTGTTGCAGTCAAAGGAATCGCAAGCAAAGTCGAGTAGCATTCAATTCAAATAGGAAAAAAAAACCAACAATAAATAGCAAAAGCAACAAGCGATAACAATAGTCTAGTATAATAAAAATAAAACTAACAGTTGCCACGAAAACTTTCACATAGTTGTCGAGCGCTTGTGCCAGCGGCAAACATTTGTTGCTTCCTTAGATCACAAGGCCACTTGTAGTAGCACTTTTTTATTCATGAATGCAGCAAAAACAATTATCGTCAGTCTTTCCTCTTTCTCTACTTCTAGAGTGTTTAGCTTCGAATGAACTGCCACCAACCACCCCATTGCCGCCGATGGGAAAAAAAATTCAAGTGGCCACTCGTAGAAACAAAGCTGTGGCATACCACAAACAAGACAGCGCTCGATGCAAAAAGGGGTGGAAAACTTAAGCAGACAAGCATTGCAGACCAGACCGCACAATAAGACACTCAGTGACAACACAGTAGACACACGACGAACACCGCCAACTCTTGACAGCACTGCAACATGCTGTGTGTGTGTGGCCACAAAGCAGCAACAGCAGCAACAGCAGCAGCAGCAGCAGCAAGGCATTTGAACTTCTAATTGAAATGAAATACTGAAAGGTATGCGATGGCGCAAGGACCCTGCACGGCGGTGGCGGATGGATGGCTAGCGAATGCCTGAAATTGCAATGGTATCAAAGCTCATATTAATACAAATAAATATACTCATTCACAACCATTTACACATACGCGCACAAATAGTGGCGTAGACAGAGTAATGCAGCGTCCAATGTCAAAGAAGGCATTAAAAGTTATTTCAAGAAAATATGTCGTCCTTTGTTCGTGGACTGCTGCTTGCCTGCTTACCTATCGTGCTCTTTAACCGACCTCCAGCTTTAACTTTTTTCTCACATTTAAAATCCTTGCCATTATTGTATTATTTTTGCCTTGGCTCTACAGCTGCTTATCGCTGTTATGAGTTTTTTCTTTTTTTTTATTTATTTTACTGAAGCACTCGCTAAAGCTAAGACGAGACGACGCACGGCATTGCTTCCACATGGCTGCCAGCTCTGTTTTTTTTTTGGTTTTTTTTTTTTTGAGAAGGTGCATACATGCATATATACAGTGAGTCAAACAAGTGTACTTTAAATTTTTAATCGACTTGAAAAAGAGGAGAAGGTTTTCAATTCGTCGGAATATTATTTTTTAAATAAGTTATATTTTTATTTTTTATTTTTTTATATCTGTTTAAGCGAGTTAAAATCTATAAAATTATAAAATCTGCTCAGCAAGCTATATATACAAAAGATATCAATCCCTCTAAGTTTCCCATAAAATGGTTCCAGGGATATGCCGCTTGAACGTGTAACTTTCAGGCAGATGCCACGGCAGGTTCTTAATAATTCCAATTCAAATTCAGTAACCTGGATTTGTTAAAATACCACTCATCAGTACTGTAGCTAAATGCCTCCTCCTGATTATATGACAGATGCCAGCTATCCCTTTTCCATTAACTAAAACTTTGTCTGACAGTAGGGTACTGATTTTCTATCCTTCCAGAGATATATAATATGAAAGTTTTAGTATAAATATATGGGAGGCAACGTGCGTCCTGTTCTAGTAATTCACATTTTTTCCATGACCAATGGATAAATTTTATTTACTCCATACTAAGTTCCAGTATTCTTCCACAAACACTTTCGGGGATATGTGCGGGAAGTGCCACGCCCCTTTTCTTATTACCCTAATTTTCTTTCATGAGCATGGAATTGATTTTATATATCCCAATACCAAGTCGCTACCATAAACACCTCTAGAGATATGCAGTATAAAATAGTAAATTTTAACGGGAGATACCACGCCCCCTTTTCAAATAACCCCAATATTTCTCCAAGAGTATGGAATTAATTTTGTAAACACATCTCGGTGCCAAGTTACAGTCCTCTGCAATAAAACCGCCAGAGATATGCAACATCAAAATCAATCAATTTGCATGAGAGTTGCCGCGTCCCCTTGCCCAATAACTCCCATTTTTCTCCATGAGTATGAATTTGATTTCATTACATATCTCCATGCCAACTTCCAGTACTCTCCTTCTACCAGAGATATGTATTGTATTGCGAATACTGCGGTAACGCGAAGCGAACAACAAGAAAATGGCTGAATATTCGAAGAATGACGTGGAATATTCGTGAATGAATACTGCGAACAGCGGGAGAATGAAAAAATGCGAGAATGTGCGTTAGAGATGGCAGAACGTTCTAGTTGCCATGAGTGCGCGCGCAGATATTTAAGGCCGCTGCTACAGCAAGCTACAAGTCAGTCACTTGCGAATCAGCAAGCTACAAGCAAGTTGTGAAACAGATAGGATTTTCATGGAAACTCGTAAGCCTTGTAAATAACTCCAATTTTCGATACAAAATTAAGTAAGTTTACAAGGTTTACGTGGTTACGAGGCATTTACGCGTTTTGATGAATTTCCTTAGAGATAAATTGTGTTAGCAAGTTTTGTAAAGCACTGTAATTGCTTTAACGAGTCTTGTAAAGTGTTTCTATTGCATAAACAAGTGTTGTACAATAAAGTTAATTGTACTGTAATTTGGTCATCGTGAACCTAGGGCTTTTTGGTAAATCGGTCAAGTATTCAAGGATAATCGTAAGGCTATGCATTACGAAAATCTCCATTTGTATGAGAGGGACCACGTCCGCTTGCTTGATCGGAATTATTTTCAGTCTAAGACCATCATTGGGAAATTCGCAGTAAGTGTGTCAAATTTGGTTCTGATCGGGACATCGAATAAGGAAGTAGCCTATTTATTTCTTTCCAGCTCATAAACCATCTGTGGGCAAAATTTCATTTCCAAACAAGTGGCAAACCTCTTCAAAAGTATCTTCGAAATTAAGCTCTCTCGCCGTCCTTTCCGCGTGATGGTGCCCCAAACATTCAATCACACAAACATACAAGCATTCACATTTATAATATTAGTAGGATTTAGGCAAATTCAACAAATTTTTATCAAAATTCCCAGGTTTATATTATGATGGCCTTATTCATAAAAAATAAAGTAGGTTTAAAGAGCTTTATAAAATGACGTTTTCATACATTTTTCTGTTTATAAACCTTTTTTAAAGCTACTTTATTTTTTATGAACAAGGCCATAAATCTTAACGTTTTTGGGAATGCAGTTTTATAGCCCATATAATTTTAGTCTCATAAAATACAAGTTTCAAGCGGCTAAAAAATCGCGTTTATTTTTTTTTTTTCTGATGCATTTTTGCACTCTTTTTATATAACAACATTTTCAAAAACTCTACCCCAGTTTTTTGCAAATTGTACTTGTTATATAAAAAAAAAGAAGTTACTAAAAAAATCTCAAAAATTAACGGAACCCAGAAATTTTCTAAAAGTTCTGATTATAAAGTTCAAAATGTCGATAAAAATTTGTTGAATTAAACTTTGTATAAAGTTTGGAACTTAGATTTTTATGGTTTTTGCTAAAGCTTGGACAATATTTTTGTAGAAAAATAACAAACAAAATTTAACCTGAAAAACTTTGTGAATAATTAAAAAACAAATCAACACGTGAACACTTGCTTCAGTCACTGTATATATGTATGTATTCTAGCTTTTATGTTCTGCGTCCCTTTCATTTTTATTTTTATTAAATTTTTTATTTTATCTACTGTTGAAGGGTTCACTTCTCTATTTTACAATGCAACCATACTTTTCGTAAGTATTCTACTTATTCTCTCAAACAGTTTTTGTAGCTAGTTTTCGGCTCTGCCATGCTACAAATTCGTCCATAATTTGTTCACTAGTTTTTTTCTTATTTCATATTTTAGATATATTTATTTCTTTGGTATCATATTGTCAATAACAAATTGTTATGAGGTGTCCGGTA
>NW_023466184.1:0-7820 GCF_013731165.1 Rhagoletis pomonella | reverse complement strand
TCAGTCCCATAGAATTTGTTTTGATAACTTTTGATTTTGAAATTTTAGCAAAAGTCATTATAAACAATCTATGAAATTGAAAATGAAAAGCGTGGGGCGCATGTAATACACTTGAATTGATATGAAAAGTAATATATGTATGTATATATGTGGGTATATGAATAACGACCGCTTAAAATCGATTTCAAAATTCTACTTTCGCTGTAGAAATTTTAGGTCTACGTTATGTAGTTTGACTATTGTCAATTAAATCGAATGCTTTGTATTGCATGCCCTCCACGTTTTTCATTTTCAATTTCATAGATTTTTCTTTCTGGGAACACTCAAAATTACGAATGCCAGCAAACTACCAGGCGACCATAAAAGCGGAGCTAGTCGCTCTATATATTTATCTTCTTTGCATTGGAGAATTGTAGCAACAAATTATTTGTTCCGATTTTCCACTCATTCCTGACTCTTGCAGTGTTTAGCGATCGCCGTTACTTTTTCGTATATATGTACTTAGGCATATACGTATGTAGAAGAAGCACAAAGGAAATTTGCGTTTGGCGAAAGAAAATAAAAGAAAATTAGTTTTTTTTTGCTTTCTGATCACCTGATGCTTTTCGTGATTCTGCCATACACTAGATTCCAGATGGACTTAGGTATTCCTTGGCGGTCAACCAGGCGAATATAAACGGAGAGTAAGCGTCATCGTTTTGGATTTTCTTTATTCATTTTATCTTGAACAATTTCATCCGCGAATAGGCGTTCCGATTTCCAACTCGTTCCTATCCTTACCTTGCCCGCGATCACCGTTACTGGTGAGGGAAAACTTCCTACTCCTTTGCTTTATGAGCACCTGGTGTAATAGGGTACTTTACCTGTCAAAAAAAAGAACTCGCGAGAAAAATAGGGGATCAAAAAACCTGAATTTCCTGGCAGTGAAAAAACAAAGAAAAATGGCTTTCCGAGCACCTGCAATTCTGTCAGATTAGAAAAAATATGAAAAATATGACATCATGCATCTATTTCCTTTACTCCCTGCAATATTTATCGCTTAATATTTCATACTGGCGGCTTTCGTTGTTGCTGTTATTTGTACATTTGACGTATGACTCTTTGGCGTTAACGCTATGTGGCTGAAACGCTCAACGCTTTTGTTTAGGTATGGCTGTAAGAAGATAACGAGTCCAAATGTTCAGAAAATTCTCCAAGATTTTTCTTCTAATCAAAGTGCACAAAATTATTTTGTGTCTAGCTGATATCCTCAATAGTTGATATTACACCAAACTTTGTTTTGGACTCGATGATCTAAACTCCAACGCTTACGTACGCCAGATTTGAAAAAGTCCGAAAATGTTTAGTCATAATGTTGAGAGGTAAATTTAAATAAATAAATATATAAATTATAATTTGGATTTAAAGTAGAATAATGAAAATACTATTTCTTTCCTTAGAGATCTCCTAACATTCCCGTCTGATTTCACTTCGCTCGTTCCAATGCTGAAAATGGAATGTTGCCCGCCTTTCGTTACATTGGCCTTTGCACTGCTTTTGCTCTGCGTTTCAATTATCTTGCGTTCCAAACTATGTATACACTGTTTCGATATTTCCACTATTCCCACCATGTGCACCAGGCACATAACAAGGGTAAACGGTTTCACACAGTGTCCTCATTTAGTGTTTTGGCGAAAAAATTACATTAAATCTGTAAAGTAGAGTAGAAAGGTAGTATCATATTAATTAACTAAACTTACTCGTAGATATTTTTGTGTACAATTAAGTTTTTATTTTCAATGATATTTGTAGTTTTTTCGAATAAATATGAGAATGATTTGCCTTAAGTAGTAAAAGTTTTTTTGGGGGAATACCATTAAAAATTTCGGGAATTTGGGGTAATTAGCCTTAATAGAGTTGGCATCCCTGACTGTAATTTCGTTTGTTTACGTTTATCAGCTGTTCATTTGAGAGCATAATCTTCAAGCCATTTCTATAAAGGTCTGATTATGCACACTTCGCATAACATCGCACAACCATTTGCACCAGTGCAATAGAAATGTAACTTAAGAAAATGTGAAGCAAAATCTAAACTCAACAAATCGCTAAGTTTTTAAAAGTTCTGCTAATTTCATGGTAACGGAATACATACAAAATACGTACAAGGTACATACGAAATTTTATGCGAAGTTGGGCGAAGTAATGCGAAGTATGAATAATCAGACCATAACACGTAATTTATGGGTTAAACAGTTGCCAGCAGTTTCGTAGCAGCTGAGCTAAACAGCAACGTTTTATGAACGCGCCCAATGCACCTATAGCTCCTAAGCTGCTTATGCAGTTGGAAAATCTTTTTGAAGCAGTTGATAGAAAATTTAATAGGCTTTACTTATACAAAAAGAAATTTAAGATTGGCCAACTATGAGAGCACTTTTTTCAGATCTCAAAACGCGAAATTTGGCTATATCTCAAAAACTGTTTTACTTTCATGTATTCCGATTTCGTATTCAGATTCAACAGAAACTATAACCAAAAAATTTTTATTAAATGAGTGCAATTTTTTCACATCTCAAAAACCCAAAATTCGGCTATATCTCAAAAACTATTCTACTCTCTTACATTTTAATTTCGTATTCGGATTTAGAGGAAAATTTTACATTAGAATGCATATAAAAATGCCGCTGGTCGGACGATTTTTTCATTTCTGTAAACTTGTATTATTGTCGACGAAAAAGCAAGGCGGACCCGAGTGCGTTCTATGTTGAAAAACTTGTAGTCCTGTTTCCACGTCCAATACAAGTTATATATCGTTGGAGCGCTTAGAAAATAAGCCGCTTGCAAATTTTTGCAAAAAGAAAAAATTTACCAAATAATTACACGGAGCTACAAAAAAAATAATGAAATTTACCCGAAACAAAACCTAGTGTAGCTCGTAGCTATGGTCGATACACCATGAAAATAGGTTCTTTATAGTTCCTAAACCGTCCATTTTTTTTTTTTCAAACCAACCGTTATGTTCGTTCTTGATGCACTTAGCTATTAACAGCTTGACTATATTTTTAGATCGAACATGTTCTGAAAAAAGGATTTACAAAATTTTATGTAATAATGTATAACAATAAATTGTTAGACTTAGCTTGTTCGAAGTTTTCATCGGTTAAATTTTAATAAAATCCTATTTTACTAATTTTTCAAATTTGACCATAGCTGATTTCCAGAATTTCTATAAAAGTTGCCTACATGCAGAATTTACCTAAGAAAATATTTATTTTCGAATTGGCCATTTAAAAACGTATTTTACACATTGGTTACCAGTAACCTTAGCAACAACGTGGTGGTGTTTAAAAAAAAATATTAGGGAAGTGGTTTCAGTGAGGAACCATTTTCTACTGTGTCTCTTAAACGAATTAAATGGCTGTTTTGCAGTTAGAAAGATGTTTTAAGTCGTCGCACAGAGAGCGGGTATTGTCTGGTAAGTAAATAAATTTTATAAATTAAATTTTAATAGTTAATAATTGAAATCCATTACATAATACCCCTTACGAATAAGCAAGTACGTACTTCAGGCAAACAAATGACAAATGAAAATAGCTTTTTATTGAAATTGCAAAATAAATAACAAATAAAGGACAATATTGTCCCTCTAATCAAAGAAATGACAATCTAATGAATAAAAACGACCATAATGGAATAAGCAGCAATAACAGTACTCGAAGAGAAGTAGTGCTGGGGATGAGAAATGCCTTGAAATGCGGGCGGTGACAACCATATTGGCAAGAGTTGACATTAGTTGACACACAAACGAGCTTATTTACCAATGAATATTGGTGTGCACATATATGTATGAAAATATTTACATATGAATGTGCTTAAAGAGTATACAAACATATGCATTATTAAAAAGCCAAGGGTCCGACTACAAAGAAACGCGCACAAATCAGTTGGCCCTGCTCCCAATTTAATTCGTATTAGCAAACAATTTGTGCTGTCAATCAATTTGTAAAGAAAATACTTGTACATGCCAATGGCTGCACAAACACACATATTCATATGTACCTACAAACATACATACATGCAACACATAAATGCTTAACACAAGTTGTCGCCTGCTAACTCGCTCGGCCCACAACAATGTAGCCTAACACACGCTACGTGCCGATTATCCAGCGCAGAGCGCAGCCCCCCCTCCTTACCAACCAATGCAACAAAGCAAAAGTGCAATGCACCCATGCAGCGGGCAACCGGCAACCAACAAAATGCAATGTGATACAACTAACCAATTTGCAACAAATTCACTGAAACCCGTTATTTCGTACCACCTTGCTGTATTGGGAGGCGAGGTGGGAACGGGTAGAACGGGCATCAGGCGAAGGTGAACGATGAGCTCGGCTATAACGGTCATCACGATTTCAAAAGAGTATAGAAAGCGATTAGATAGATACAGACAACTGGCAATTGGTGCCACAATGTTTACTAACAATTGGCGAGCCGTGCGCCTTTTGGGTATGCAATGAATTTTATATGAACTGTTTGTGCGATGAAGGGGAAAATGAGAATGCTCTGCATTGAATGGGTGGGCGAGTACCAGTGATGGAAAAGTATGTACAATTGTACTTTTTTCAACCGTTTTTTTTTTACTTGAAAGTAAATTCGGTAAAAGCATATCATTTTAGGCACATTTAGAACGTTGCCAAACAACTCGTCGGGAAATCGTTTGTTATTTTAACTGGCATTTTAACGCATTTTCTGGTGTGGGTCACTTTGACCAATAGCCTTGGTAAGGGTTCAAGCTCGAAAAATTATCTATAGCAGCTCCTTTTAAAATGTCCGTAATGCCGTAATTTTCCATAGCCAAATTTGATTAATGTAATAGTTCGTCTGTCAAATAAGTTCGTACTAAGATTAGATTACAGGAAGGTTTCCCATCGATTAACTGCAAACCAGGGATATGTTTTCGTACTTTTCACGAATTTGATCTTGCGAAATATGCTTGGCAGAAAATAAACTACATATAAAATTGATTTGGTATATTTCGTAAATTAAAAAAAAAATGTTAGCTTAAATGTATTAATTACCTTTTTTAAACGAGAAAAAATCTATACTTACATATAGAAAAATAGTAACAGGCTGACGTCTGTACTTATATTGAAGGTATTAAAGAAAATTTAAAAATATGTAGAATTTTTATCTGTATGTATGTGTGCAGTTTTCACCCATGTATTGCTAGAGGTCTAATTTAAATATAGAAACAAATATTAGAAAATTTAAGCTAAATTAGATTGATAAGATAAAGTAAATATTTTAATATGGCTACCTAAAAAAGAGCTGAACAAAAGCTTACAGCTGAAAAAAATATTTTTGTGGAAGTTTTCCACCTTTTTGAAAATGTTCATTCAATTAAATTAATAAAATAAAGGAAGTATTACAATTTGGGTATACAACTAAAGAGATTTAAGAAAGTTTACTGAAAAAATATTTTTGAAGGGGGTTTCGGCTTATTTGAAAAATTTAATTCAGTTAAGATGATGCAAGTAGATTTTTTTTTTTCAAATTACAAAAAAAGTGGATTTTCGCTTTTTGTGGAAGATAAATATACGATATTTGAATATCTTTTGCGACAAATATTGAATTATGTTGCATATTTAAGCCTTTGGGTAACCAATTGCTTCATCATGAATCTATACGTCTTTATCTTTTTAAATAGTTCTGCAAGTCCCAAAATTCCTAAATTTTCCCCAAAAATGGAGAAATAGTCCCGAAAGTCCCAAAAATCCGAAATTAGTTCAAAAATCCTGAAATGCTCCTGAAAACCTCGAAATGGTCCAGAAGTTCTAAAAAAGCCAAAAGAAGTCCCAAAAAAAAATCGATATACTCCCGAAAGTCCCAAATTCCCGAAATCAGTTCCGATAATTACGAAATAGTCCCAAAAATCCTGAAATAGTTCCGAAAGTCCCAAAGTTCCTAAATTAGGCCCGAAAATCCCGAAATAGTCCCGCTAGTTCCAAATATCCAAAAATAGTTCTGAAAGTCCCAAAAATCTCGAAATACTCCCGAAAATCCGAAATTATTCCTAAGAATCCCTACATAGTCCCAAAAATCTGGATACAGTCCATGAAAGTCCCAAAAATCCCGAAATTACTCAAGACAACCTCGAAATAGACCTGAAAGTCCCAAATATCCTAAAGCCTGAAAACTGCATAAATCCGAAATAATCCCCAAAAATCTGAAAATAGTCCCCAAAGGCCGATATAAGTCCCAAAAATCGAAGAATAGTCCCGGAGTCCCAAAAATTTCGAAATTACTCCCGAGAATTGCAAAATGCTGCCGAAAGTCCCAAAGTACCGAAAATCCCGAGAATCTCGAAATTCTTCCGAAAATCCCGCTATTAATTCCGAGAATCCCGAAAGTCCCAAAAATTCCGAAACTAGTTCCAAAAATACCTAAATATTGTGAAAGTCGTCTCGAAAATCCCGATATTAGTTCCGAGAATCCCGCAAATCTCAAACCCTAAATTCCTAAAGAATTACGAAATAGCCTCGAAAATCCCAAAATAGTCACGAAAACCCCGAAATATTCTTGAAAATCCTGATTTAGTCTGAAGAATCTCTCAAATCCCGCAACAGTTCTCAAATTGAGGTGTGGTGAGTTTAGTTGAGGTGTGGTGAGAACGCGTGTGATGAGTTCAACTATGGTGAGTTAAGATTTGGTGGATTTTGGTGTAGCAGTAGAATGTGTGGTGAGTTTAGGTGAGGTGTGGTGAGTTTGTATGTGGTGAGTTGATTTGAGGAGAGGTGAAGTGAGTTGTGGTAAAGTAAGTTGAGGTGAGTGTAAGGTGAGGTGTTAATTCTCTAAATTTCTCCTAAATTATACAGTATTTGGTTTGAAAGTATTTACCCATCGACTAAATACCTTGGTACTTTAGCGAAAGTATTTTGCATCCCCAAGGTGCATGAGTACTTTGGACCAGAGTATTTAGCGCCTACTAAATACTTTCGTTTTTTGTACTTTGGTATCTAGCAGCTCCTAAATACTCAAGTTTTTCTTACTTTAATATCTAATAGCTCCTAAATACCTAAATACATTTTACTTGAGTATTTAGCACCACCTAAATACCTAAGTATTGTTTACTTGGGTATTTAGCAGCTCCTAAATACCTAAGTAAATAGTACTTGGGTATTTAGCAGCTCCTAAATACCTAAGTAAATTGTACTTTGGTATTTACAACAACTCAAAATACCTAAATACTTTTGTACTTAGTATTTAATACTTAGTAAATACAATTTTGCCCATCACTGGTTTCAGGCAGGCTCAACAAATTAAAATAAAAAATCAACAACAAAAAACTGGTTTTTTTACAAACAAAATTTAAAGTTGAGTTTGGCTGTTATTCTTTCTTGGCATAGATTTTTTATTTTTTATTTATAGAGAATACCCCTAGTAGAATTTTTCGGAGAATAATTTTCTAGAATATATCAATCCTCTAACGACCTTCCAAATTTGCTTTTTGTGGGGTTTCTTGAAGTAAGGGTCAAACGACCCTTTTGGGCGGGAGCTAATGGGTTAAAATGCACTACGAAATTTTACTATATATGTATGTCTTAACCTTTAATTTCGCTCAGACATTTATGCTAAGCACTTTTTCCACTTTATTAAAAGTAATTAGGAAAACTTTAGTAGGTCTTCAAATAAAAATACGACCCAAGGCACATTGAACAGGTAGTATCACTAGAGAAGCTTAATTTTGGCTTGATTTTTTTAAAATTATTTGGTCTCGAAAGTGGCAAGTATTTTTTTCAACGCTTTTATCAACTTGCAATGTTGTGCGTCCAGAAACTTTCAAT
>NW_023466183.1:0-7821 GCF_013731165.1 Rhagoletis pomonella | reverse complement strand
TATTTAGTGGTAGACGTACATACAAACTAACATACCAACAAGACTAAAAGCACCCCTATGTACATACATACATGCATACATACGTATACACGAAGCTGGCATGATAAGCACATACAAATTTTGCCAACGCCAACTTGGACAATCATGCGCACCAACATATGGAAGAAATACACAAAACACATAACGCGGAATAAGCCCACTCACTTCTCAAACAGCTCATACAAAACCAGAGCTAAAGCTGCCAGCATGTACTCAACCAGCATCAGTTGTCCGTAGCTAAGCACGTAGCGCATCCTGGGCTTCGGGCCTATTTGGGGCGCTCTTGGCTTTCCTCCTCGGAGGAAGACTGATTGGTTGAAGGGGGCTGCAAGGGGGGGAATACCCCTCAGGCAACACTCCAGAACCATTATGGGCTAGACCCATTTTTGGATACGGTCTCAATCAGACAGGGGGCGTGGTCCGTTTGGGCTTGCCCAACTCCGAGCACCCCTGCCTGCTTGCGATACCGCGCGGCTAGCGGGTGCTGAAGGGGGCGAACCACCTCCCTGCAGCGCGTAGCCGCCACGAATACGTACGGGGGGGGTAATCTCTTTCTTGCAGAGTCTGAACACGTTGAATGTAATAGGGATGAAATCGATGGTCTTTTAAAGCTTTGTGAATTGTAGTTTTTGGTATTCCCGTCCGTCTTTCCATCATTCTCACTGAAGTCGATGGACCTAGTTCCACTTCCTCTAACACAACTTCACCATCTACCGTTTCAGGACGTCCTGTTTCGCCGCCACGCCTTCCAGGTATGCGACCTTAAAAAAGTGAAAAATGATAGTTAACAAGCAAGTAAACAAGAAAGGTGTAAAAATCACTTACCTTCATATATTTCTCTATGGGTCCGGGCGAATACTTCCCGACCCGGATGCCGACGATTGGAGTGTCGCTCTGCATAGAGTCTTTCAGCAGCTCTGGCATTACAGCAAGCTTCACCGTAAATTAGGTAAATATCCGCATATTCATACTGCGTGTTCTCTGTCATAGTATTAATAACATAATGTTCGAAGGGTCCAATTTCACAAAATCCACTTTCACTAATTCCGGTAAGTAACATAAAATAATGACAAGAGCAGGTAATAATGTACCTTTGTACTATTTAGCATGTCATTGGTCGGTAACAAGAGCAACTTAAATTTAAATCTATTAAATACATTCTAGCGTGTCTCAGTCCTTTGCCCACAAAAGCGGCTATAACTTTTTTTCTATTCCAAACAGTAAGAGTGGCACCTTTCTGAAATCATAATTAAATGAGCAATTTTTTTATGTAATGTAAACTTATAGCTCAGTACATTTTTTTCACCAGAGATAGTCAAAGTTGGGGAAGAAAATATCAAAAAGGTAAAAATCACAAATTAATCCTAATTTCATGATGGTTCTTTAATATATTTTAACTACATTGCATTTAAGTATGGAGAAGCAACTATCTGGAAGTATTTTACATAAAAAAATTACTAAGTATAGCCTGGTGTGTAGATGCAGTTAAAGAAAATACATAAAAAGGCACGATTTTTTTAATTTAAAAAAAATGTAAATATTTCAAAAACGGTGACACTTTTACCTGAACATTTTTTGTTTATCAGTGAGCTCAGCCCATAGTTTTTTTTATTACTTTTGATTTTGAAATTTTAGCAAAAGTTATTATAAACCTGTTTAGACCATCAGTCTAAATATTCCCACAAAATAATGTCCAGCCCTAATATTCTGACACATTAGGGATCCGACCTAATGTAGGCATATGTAGACACAAATACATACATATACATATACGCGCTAACACTATTATTCCGGCCGTTAACTATTATATCCCGCCGGACAGTGATCTTTCGTTAATTTTCCCCTTGAAGTGGTAGCTAACTGTCCGGCGGTCTAAAGTAAAATTCGGTAAATCCTTTACGGCACTTCTTTTTGGAAGATCAAAGCAGAAGCATCGCAGCTACCAGGCCTCTTCACTACAGGTAATCTCATTGTCACGAGAAGCAAATATTCTTAGTTGTTTAAATAATTTGACGCCAATAAATATTAAAAAATACTAATCCAATTGCGTTTTATATCTTTTCTATTATCTTCAATAAAACCACGGGTGCGCTCAATCGAAATCCCTGCGGCGCAACTGGGTTTCTTCATGGTCCATCGGAACCGAGATTTTTAATACAGTCCACATTGAAAGTACCAGCACAACACACTGAGCTTAAACAACGAGCAATTTTTGTTAACCACATCAGCACACCACCGGTTTTTATAATACCAACGCTTTTTATCCCTGCGTCAGCGATATTGCCAGTGATTCAGTCAGCTGTGCCACAAACCAGCCAACCGGCAACTACAGCACCAACAAACGCAAACACAACCTCACTCAGCTTTCTTGCTACGACACCTGCTAAATTTGCCAGGACACCATCGAGCATACAACACTACAACCACCAAACACCAATCAATTCTAATTCAAGGTACGTGGTTATAATTTCAATTGCACTTGTTAGAAAATTCTCAAAAAAAAAAAACGTTTTTAAATTCAATGCGCGTGTGCAAACTAGAATCTCGCGAGTGTTTAAACTGAAAATATACAATTGGAGCATTTAATTTTGAAACCACACTGTTAATAATTGAGGTTAGTCTGTCCGTCCACAAGTGACAACAGCGACCACAATTAGGTGTTCTTGCAATAATAACATATACACACACAGTACTCGTTGGTTTGCTACACATTTTTTTTAGTCTTGGTTCGAATTGCGTCCGCGAACGGCAACCAAAAAATAATTGCACTTTGCAACCACGCGTATATATATACTCACAGCAGGGATCCGTATCAAATAATATTGTTAATGAAGAATTTCGATTTTGTTTAAATTCATAGTCCATAATCATAATCTTCATTTTTCTGATCGTTTTTTCGATGCCCATTTTATTTGGGTTAAATTCTTTTGTATATTTGCGAACACTTTGTTACTGTTACGAGGATACATAACCTCTAAATTTTGTTATTTGCATTGGACCAATTGTAGATTTTCACTAAATCACTACGCATAAGCGATTCAACTCCGTATAATACTGCACATTTTTTAACATATATATTTGCTGCATACGTTGCATACATCAAAGTGGTAAATCTGTATATTAAAATTTGCTGCGTACGTTGCACACATCACGATATTACCACGTTTATTATTTACCCCTTATTGCGTACCTTGCATAGCTTATCAAAGCGCGTAGATATTACTCTGTACAGTTGGGTGGCGAGTCGTCAGTAAACAATAATTCTAGAAGAAAAAGGTTTAGATTTTAATAAAGTGTCGAATATATCTCGCAATACAAACTATTTTCAATCTTTTTAATTCGTTGGATTTCTGGTAAACATTTAAGTGGCAAGTTCCGGTGGGTAAAAATTGGCAACTTCTCTTGCGCATACAACCTCTAATCTTCGATAAGATTAAGTGTGTAAAATCCTATAGATTCTATCTGGGAATTTCAGTTAATACTTCGGTTAGGGTAAACACGTTAAACAATGGATTCGTATATTCTTTTGGCAGCAGCTGTAACAGAGTTCGAATCTGATTACAACAGCATACCCGCCGCAGAAAAAAACAAACATGGTCCTGCTATTCAACAAGATGAGTTAAAAGCTTTGTGGGGAAAAAACTAAGTCAGCTTACGATAAGCTTATCAATGAGGGATTATCTAAGGATGATGCTGAAGCCATAAAAATAGAAGAATAAGATTTCCTTTCAAAGCTATGTTAGGTGCATGTCTGCTATTGGTTCACAGGTTGAAATTCTAACCAAAGCGAACAAAGATGTAGAGGATCAGTCATTCCGGGAGCACAATATCCATCTGCCACCGTGCGATACAGATGTGTTCAAGGGCGACTATCTTTCATGGCCAACTTTCCGAGATATGTTCACAGCCATCTACATCTTAAACAAGCGCCTCACCCCAGTCGAGAAACTAGTTCAACTCAACAATAAAACACAAGGGGAGGCAAAAGACATAGTGCGAAAGTGCCCACTTACCCATGAAGGCTTTTTGACAGCCTGGAAAAACCTATGTGAGCGATACGAAAACAAACGTATCTTAGTTAACACACAATTAAAAGTTTTATTTAGCTTAAATACAGTGGAATCTGAGTGTGGTAGCTCAATTAAAAACCTACAGCGCGAGATTACTAATTGTTTATCGTCCCTAAAGAGTCATCAAATTGACATCTCTAATTGGGACGCAATTATTATATATTTGTGTTCAACGAAGCTTCCAGAAAGTACACTGGCTCTATGGGAACAGACCATAGACCAAAAAACTGACATTCCAAAGTGGGAGGATATGGACAAGTTCCTATCCAATAGATTCCGAACTTTGGAAACTCTAGCTGGGCTAAAGGGTACAACAGCGGCGAAAGCTCCAAAGCACCAGCCCGCACGGCACCACCAGGAAGCTAACACTAAAAGGCTAGGAGCCTTTCAGGCAAGCGTGAGCAAGTTCACCTGCCAAATGTGCCAAACTAATGAGTACAAGTTACGCAACTGTCCACAATTCCTCAACAAAACACCAGCTGATAGAATAGATTTTTTGAAAAGCAAAAAATGGTGCCTGAACTGTCTTAGTACTGGACATACCGTGTCAAGATGCACAAACCCATTTAATTGTACAAAGTGCCACTCGCGACACAACACGCTCCTTCATATTGAGACAGCTCAAACAAAGGCAACGACACTTGGGACCTCTTTAAATTCTGTGACTAATTCTGCATCAACACCCAATCAGGCCCAAGCCAAACGCAATTCAACAAAGTCAAACAAGCATACAAGCAAAAACGTGAAGTCTTGCTATGCGAATACAAACACAGGTTTGTTATTAGGGACAGCACGCGTCAACATTTATCTCAATGGTACGAACTATTCCGCTAGAGCACTTATTGATTCTGGTTCAGAGTGTTCTTTCATCCCTGAAAGACTAAAACACAGAATTCGCCTGCCGTCAAAGCGTATGCATGCCCAAGTTTCGGGCATCACTAATACAACTACGGCGCAGGTTAAAGAAGCGTGCAACATCGAATTGCGGTCTTCGGTTGACCGATTGTTCCGCTTAAATACCTCAGTGCTCATGCTAGCAAAACTGACTGGAAATCTTCCTACTTGCCACATTAGTGCAGTGACTAAGCAAGCATTTCCAGATCTGATTCTAGCGGATAAAAGATTTTTCGTCAATGAACCCGTAGACCTTGTTCTGGGTGGCGACGTATATCCACAAATTATTCTGTGCGGGCTTAAGAAGAACATATTAAACACACTTCTAGCCCAAGAAACAGTATTTGGCTGGATAATAACGGGGCGAACTGATACCACGAATCCAGGAACGAATATCGTCTCATACTACAGCGAAGTTAGTCTGGACAAGCAACTGAGTGCCTTTTTGGAGCTTGAAGAGATTCCAAAGAACAAGAGCCTTGTTGAAGACGACAAGTACTGCGAGGAGCTGTATCAGAAGACAACCATACGAAATAATGAAGGAAAATACATCGTGTCACTACCATTTAGGAAAGATATTCCAGGAAATATTTCCCTAGGCCCATCCCTTAAAAGAGCATGTTCTCAATTTTACCGGAATGAGACACGGCTGGCCAAGGATCCCTACCTGCAAAAGGAATTCAATAGGGTTCTAGCGGAATATGAAACGCTTGGGCATATGTCGAAAATAACAAATCCCATACCCGCAGACTCGTCTGATAATTATTTTCTGCCGCACCACGCTGTTATAAAGGCAGAAAGTACTTCAACGAAAGTACGCGTGGTGTTCAATGCCTCAAGCCCAACGGCGAATGGCAACAGCCTAAATGACGTACTTTTCCCAGGACCAGTACTTCAGTCTGATCTTCCGATATTAATACTCCGTTGGAGACTATACAGATATCTGTTCAACAGTGACATCGAGAAGATGTATAGGCAAATTCTGGTACATAACAACCATACTAAGTATCAGAGGCTAATTTTTCGCACTAACCCGAATGACCCGATCAGTCTGTACGAATTAAAGACTGTCACGTTCGGCATCAATTGTGCTCCTTATCTGGCTATAAGGACACTTTTACAATTAGCTGACGATGTGCAAAGCTCCCATCCAATAGCATCTAACATACTGCGAAAATGCATGTATGTCGACGATGTATTATCTGGTGGACACACTATCGATTCAGCAATAATAGCCAGAGACGAGATATCGGAAGTGTTGCAATCAACCGGTTTTCCACTTCGAAAGTGGACAGCCAATAGCGAGCAAATACTTAATGGCATACCAAAAACAGATCTACTTAGTGAAGATTTTTTTGGCATTTGAAGATACCAGCGCAGTCAAGGCTCTTGGAATAAGATGGAATGCCCATACGGATCTTTTCTATTTTATAGCAAGGCCATTGGAGAAAAGCGATACTGTTACGAAAAGAGCGATACTATCTGCCATTGCTAAACTCTTCGATCCGCTGGGGTGGCTTGCGCCTATCATAATCGTAGCCAAAAATCCTTATGCAAAATATTTTGCTGGAAGGCACAGATTGGGATGAGACTGTGTCTTCGACCACTCTAGACCGATGGCAGAATTTCACCCAACATTATAACGAAATTGATAATATTCGTATACCGCGATGGGTATACTTTTCTCCAACGGATGACATACAAATACACGGATTCTGTGACGCGTCGGAGAAAGCATATGCCGCCTCTGTGTATATGCGTGTCAAAAGAGATAGCAAAGTTTTTATTAACCTGCTTTTGGCAAAAACCAGAGTTGCTCTTGTTAAAACCATATCGCTACCCCGACTGGAACTTTGCGGAGCGGTACTATTGGCGGAAATAGTTGATTCGATAATCAACAATCTCAATTTAGGGCATATCAACATACATCTGTGGACCGATTCAACAATTGTTCTCGCTTGGATTCGCAAGCCTCCGTGTTCATGGTCAACTTTCGTTGCCCATAGAATCACAAAAATTGTAGAGAAAGTCGGAAACAAGAATTGGCTGCATGTGGATTCGGCATCAAATCCAGCAGACTTAGCGAGCCGAGGACTTCCAGCATATGAATTGGTCAACAATTCGTTGTGGTGGCAGGGACCTTCTTGGTTACAAGAAGATAACCCTAAATGGCCCACACAGGAAACAGACTACAGCACAGTAGTTGAGGAAAAAAAGAACGCACGTTTATACAACCAAAGTAAATTATACCGATATTCTTGACCGTTTTTCAGATATTCCGAGAGCTTTGTTATGAGATTCTCTCAAAGAACGCATCGAAATACGAAAGCTTCATTTCAAGAAAAGTCACGCTTAATTTCATCCCATGAAATTAAAGCAACGACACAACGCTTGATAAAAATATATCAACAGAACTATTACAGTGAGGAATACGGGAAATTGAAAGCAGGAAACTCCATCGACTCCAAGAGTGAACTCCTACCGCTTAATCCGTTCATAGATAAAGATGGCATTATTAGGGCTGGTGGGCGTCTTGGGGCGTCTCAGACTTAGCGTATAACGAGCGGCATCCAATAATTCTTCCTTATAACTGCAAGTTGTCCCGTCTAATCGTGTCTTTTATTCACCATGTCTCTTTGCATGGGGAAAATCAACTCATGCTTCGCCTTATCCGAACTCAGTATTGGATCCCCAGAGTTAAAAATCTGATCAAATCCACAATCCATAATTGCAAAGTCTGTACGATATACAAAAAACGTACGCAAACCCAACTTATGGGAATTCTGCCTCAGGAGAGAACCACATTTTCGCGCGCGTT
>NW_023466182.1:0-7821 GCF_013731165.1 Rhagoletis pomonella | reverse complement strand
AAAAAACCATGTAAATCAAAATTTTAAACTGAACATTTATAACAACTTGACGAATTTTCACACCTTTTCCACACAAAAAATTGCCAAAAATCAACGGTAAGTACTAGCTACTTGCACTTCATTGCACTAAAATTTAATGGGCTACAAAGCTACTTACAAAAAAAAAATCGCTTTTTGAAAAGTTTGAAATTTTGACTTACATGTTTTTGTTAGATAACGAGTTACACTTTCATAAAAAAAATAATAAACATTAAATAAAAGAAAAGGAAACAGCTAAATAACACTAAAATGTCTCCTCCCTATTTATATTTTCACCGCTGTAAGTGAAAAAATTTAGTAAATTTCGGTAATTAAATGTTTTAGATATTAAGAAATTTGCAATTCTTTCAAGAAAGTGCGTGCAATATATAAATTTTAATATCTTTGATTTGCATAATGTGGCATGAAATGTTCACTCCCTCCACCAAGTTAGGTTTGGGTTACCAAATGTTAAACTTGTATCAGTAAAATTCCAAATTTTGCCTATGATCTATAAAAAAAGGTTTCCCACCTTACCAAAATTTGAGTTTCGGCTGCAAATCGGGCAATTTAGTGTCGCCCAAAGCACGTTGCAATCTTTGGCTTTCGCTGAAGTTAGCCATGGCATGAATAGCGCTCTCCCACGTGCCGGCATGTAAAACAGCTTTGGAGCTTTTGTCTTGATAATCAAGAATATTTTCCCAAAACATTTCGCAGCTATTTACAGTACCTAAGGAATAAATTCGAGGTAGTTACATAAGTGAAAGTAATGGCAATGACAGTCACATATCCCCCCACAATGGTCCCACCTGGAAAATTTCGCTCTGCATGCACTACACCCATTTCAGCTGGAATGCTATCGAAGCCACACGATGAAATCACATAAATTTGCTGCTCCTGCGCCAATTTATGATATTTCACTTGCATGCCGTCTATATATTGAGGTTCGCCGCTAATATCCAAGTGATGCGAACCGGCTTCAATGCAGGCCTTAACCACCACCTCGCCATAGAACCGATATGGGCCACAGCAATTGATTAGTACCTTAAGCAAAAAATTAAAATGAAAAAACGCAAATATTTTTAAACTTATGTAACTTTGTTGAAAATGTTCACACTGACCTTGCATTTCCTAGCCATTTGCTCAATCGATAGCCGGTCGTCTACATCTGCCAAGATAATCGGTATCGCACTTAAATCTTTGCCAATTGCCTGACCTGCAGTTTTCAACACACTTTCCAGCTTATTCTACGCAATTATGTTAAATGAACTTTAGCATTGCCTTGTTGGAATAAGTATCAATGTTTACCTTGTTACGCCCCGCAATGCCCCAGCTGAGGCCCTGCAATATCTCTGGCGCCTTCTCCACCACGATTTGCCCCGTAAAACCGGTGGCACCAAATATAACAACATCCAATTTCGCCGACATTTTTAACACTTTTAACTTAGTGCGTCTTAATGTTTGCATGTAGATCGATTTTTTCAGATTTAAATCGAGATTTGTTAGACGGCTGCGTTGTGACTGAACTTGTATTCTCAGCAACTGGTTGTCGGACGACTACCTATTTAATAACTAGCATTGTTGTAGTCGAGGTGACTTAAGCTCAGTCCAAAAGTGCCTAGCAAGTGCTCAGTTAAAGCTTAAAACATACATACATGCAAGCATACATACTTAGTTATTGAATTGGAAATTCTAAAGGTTTATATGGACGTTTTTATATGTACATAAATATACCTATTATAAAAGCTTCTGTATACATGACTTGCGGACGCACCAGATATTGTAATGCCGTTATCTAATTACTTATTGAATAACACAACAAAAGATAAACAAAACATTAGTGAAAGTCTTTGCTATAAATATGTATGTGTATGTAGTTACAGTATTTCCCGCTTATAAGCTCTAAAATATTTAAAGAAAATCCTCCTCCTTTTTAGATGAGATATATAGATAAATTAAAGAGGCATACACCGCGACCTAGTGGGTCTATTGTGCCCTCCACTCATCACAACACATCTTTTATTCCCAAAGATTTCAGGGAAGATATTAAAATCAAATTCGCAGCTTATGTAGACGTCGTCTTAATCTGCAGTGTCCAGTGAGGAGAGGTTAATTAAAAGTTTGTATATTTTTAAATTGTACCCAAAAGTAGAGAAAAATATGTCATCTTCCCGCTTATAAGCTCTGAAAATTAATTTTTCATTTTGAAATTATCTTGTGAACCACTTGTACAGGTTTTGGATTTTATCGCACATTTATTTATAAATATAACACGTGATCTTGAAGAGAATTAAAGTGTTTCTACGTAGCAAAAAAAATCCTTTCGACCATTTTTATAAGCAAAACTTCCAGATTCAAAATCATCAAATCTTTAAAACTTATTTAGCTGCACGTCTGAACGTTTTTTCCAAGACTCGCTACATCAAAAATAACAACATCGAAAATGCAAACATTCATTGTAAGTCATTTTTTTAAAACATACATTGTTCATAACGGTTTCAATATTTAGATTTCAAATACTTCTGAAAAAAAGAAAGGTTTTCTACATATTTCAAGACAACGGTATAATCATGGGCATAGCCAAGTAGGGCAGGGAGGGGCTCGACTTTCAAGTTTTCCCTATATATATATATATATAAAATATTTTATTTGAAGACGCTAAATCGTTCAAATGTTTTGTGCCAGACTCAAATTTAAATTTCTTTGAAATTCTATCGGTTTTCTAGGGCAAATCAAAGATTAATATGCATCAGTTGAGGAAAACCCGTATGTCGATTCTCAAGTTTTTTGAATCAATTTACGAATCGATGTTCATTATTGATTTGTTCAAGTTTTTTGAATCGATTCACGAATTGAAACTAAAAATCGGCAAAAAATCGTAACGGACGGGCTCGATTAATCGGTTTTCGATTTAATGGATTTAAAAACATTCAATGGGTTTGCATTTCCTTGGAAATGATTCTGACTTGGGTCTTTCCTCAAAGCAAGCATCTATTCATCAGAAGCTTTGGGCCACTTGGGAAAGTTCTAATGGCGTTTTCGTTTCTACCAAAAAAATTTTACCTTCTCTTTGCCCACTACGCACAAATACTAAGAAGAGGGAAATGAGAAGGCCACATTTTTTTGTAGAAACAAAAGCGCCATAAGATTAATTACATGAATCGTCGGTCTTACTTAAAAAGTCTAAAAGATGCTGTTACTCAAATTCTCATCACTGGATATTTAAATAATTAAATTAATGTTGTAATTTATAGCATTGCATTTCTTGATCACGGTGATAAATGATACCTCAATTTGTTCCTATTTTAAATGAAAATGTATTATTTGGCAGTAGTCGTTCGTGACGGTTCAGTTACACATAGACCAATCGGAAACCACATCTCGTGCATTTTAGATGATGCATATATACGGGAAATACTGTACTAACTTCATTCCATTGAGCCTAGTGCCTTCGCTGTCGATTGGCGCGAGATAACGACTGAGGAATTTATATCGCGTCTCGCCTTAGAGCGCGGTTACCCACGAACGTATACGTAGCGTAGCGTAGAAATACGGAGAAAGATAACAAGTGTGCTGTTGATAGAAAGAGAGGTGGTGAGTTTTTGTTAACACGCAGATCCCAAAAGATAGATCGTGTCAGCTGACACGTTCTCCGTTTTTACGTTCGTGGGTTACTGCGCTTCCCTAGCCACACAAATTGGGTAACATCGAAAATTTTTTACGTGCACAATGCTTTTTTTTTGCTAAAAATGTGTACTGGTAGCTCTAGTAAACGCACCGTTCAAAAACGTGTAATGGCCATTATGGTGACATTGAAACACGATCCCATCCGACAAAAAAAACTATAAACATGTGCGAACTTGGATATATGTATCCGAACATTGAGAGCAATGAGGGAACTGACAAATAGGCGAAGGTGAATGAATCCGAAGCAATGGAATTGGGGTTGTTCTCTGGGGATTAGTATAGAAACAGAAATTAAATTCCAGTTCCTTTGATTGGCTAGAAATCATAGGACGAAATCTCGATTCTAGTTCATAGACTTATAAAAAATTATACTAAACTGATCGGAACAACCAGCTTAGTGTCTTAATTTTAGAGATATCCGACTAAAAGTTATAAACAAAAACACTGCCCGAATGTATGTGAACCAGAAATCGAGCCTGGGTTCTACCGATTGGTAGAGCGGACCTTTAACCAATCGGCAAACCACGGCGTGCTTATTTTATTATGACTTATTAAAGAAAAGTAAAAAATTTTTAATTCCAATTCTAATCCGTGTCTGAACTCGCCGCAATCAATTACCAAATAACTTACTTTTCCTCGAAGATATGTCTCTTCTGCATAAGAGCTACAGTTTCTCTATCCCCATTCTTATACAATTTTTTTTTACTGTATTAAGTTTTGTTGTTTATTTCTCGCAGGGTGTGTATTATCTTTATTTTAAATATAATAAAAAAAACTTATAAAATCGACACACTATTTACTGGCTTCTAAACAACTACGCCTCCAACTTCAGTACCTCGAACTTCATGCCGTATTTGTATTTCTCCAAGTCTTCAATGAGGCTAGTTTTGGCGAAAGCATAACCAGGAGAGATCACGCCACCACTGAAATAGAAAAAATATTTTAGCTTCAGAAATGTCTGCTATTTTCGTTCTCTCTCTCTCTCTCTTCTTACCTTCCAGGCAACTTGTCCGTCTCCTGCAAAATAATCTTCGCTACTGCCAACATAGCCACACCAGTCATGGCATAGAAAGGATTGCGACCAGATACACGTGTCCACAGCTGCTGTTTAGGTTGCTCACTCAGCGATTGCGCCTTGGTCCAGCCTTTAGTTTTGAAAAGCATTTGGAAGAAGTGAGATTCCATAGTGGCTTGCGTTGGCCCATCGGGTGATATGAGGCCCAAAGAGAAAATTTGTGGATATTTCAAAAGTAAGTTGCGCGTAAAATTGAATTGGGACAGCAGAGAGATTAACACCACTATAAGGGGCGTTAAGATGGCGTTGAGTAGCGATCTTCAGTGTTATGTTGTGAGGCAAGAAAAGAGTAATAAAAAAAATGTTAGAAATTGATTTTGCTATGATTGAAAGTTTGAGCTGAACCTTACTTGTAACCAACATAATTTTCGAATTGTATTGGACGCTTTTCCTCATTCTCAAACCATAAACGTTGTGTGTTTGTAACGATATGGCGATCTCCACCCATTACGGGTACAAAGTAGCTTTCAAGTGTAGGCACCTTATGCGGGTAGCGGCTATGGGGGCGAAATATGTATGAAGTAATCAGAGGCAATGTTAAAAGCTGTATAAATCAATATTATTAAATACTTATACATATAATGGGCTACAAGACTGTATATTCGAAAACATTCAAAATGTGTTGATTTTTTTTTTGTTTTCTACAAAGCTTTAAACTGGAGTTTAAGGGGGTTTTTTTTAGAGAATTAACTGTATTTTAATTAAAAATTCTTAAAAATGAATAACTAAACGTAAGTGGCAAAAAATTTCACTTTGACTTTGGGGTGCTAATGATATAACCGATACTGTATGTATTAAAAATTCGAATCATTGGAAAAATTCCAGTCAAAAAAATTTGGAACAAAACATGGAAGTTTCCATACACAAAGTACATATGTACATATAAAGATATCGCTACCTAGAGGTGATAAAGTGCTAAGTCCAATTTTTTTCCAATATTTAAATTTTGATGCAGAATGGCAGGTAATACAAAACAACATCGATTTTTCGTCTCTCCCGAACAACTTCGAAAAATGGACTTGACACCTTTTCACCCATAGGTGACGATATGTACATTAGACTGCATCACCAAAAAAAATATTTGCGGTTTTTCTACAGGGATTAAAAATTTATTATATTTGCAGACCTACACCAAAATACCGATTTGAAAATACCTCCAAAAATTTAGTTTCTTTATAAGCAAAAATTGTTTCTTCTATGATTTTTTGAAAGAAAAAATCCAATCAGATCCAGAATCAGAAAACAGTTAAAACACAAAACAGCTTAAAAAATTTGCATAAAAATAATAAAATATTGTTTCAACGGAATCATAATAATGAGATGTTTGATGCTTTTTTTAATTTTTTTCAAAGATTGGTTTAAGAAAAACTTGAATAACTGGGCCAAAACTATACCGATTTAGACTTCTAAGGTATCAGTTCATCTTACCTATCTCTTGCATACTTTGAATAAGTTTATTTTAAAAAGTACGCAGAGTTTTTACAGAGTCATTCAAGTTTTTATTAAAACAAACTTTGAAAAAAGTTCAAAAACAGGCTAAAAAATTTCATTATGATTCCGTTGCATTTTTTTAATACTTTTATGTAAATTTTTAAGCCTAAACTGTTTTGTGATCTGACGTGATTTTTTTTTTTCAAAAAATATTACCAAATTAACTAAATTTTTGGAGGTATTTTCAAATAGGTCCAGTTCTCGTAAATCTTAAAATTTTTCCGAAATATTTTGGTACGAGTCTTAAAATTAATTCCAATAGAAAAACAGTACCGATTTTTTTTGTATGGGAAGTGATGCAGTCTAATGTACATACATATAAATATGTATTTTTTTGAGGCACAATATTTTTCCAAATTTTGACAAAAATTTAATTTTTATTGTGTTTTCATCATTCCTACCTCCTCCTATCCTCATATGTAGATATATTTAATTTTAGAAAAAATTCGTATGTCTATGGTAAATACATACATATGTATGTAAGACTAAATAGAGAAATATCTACGTCTGTCGGAATGCCGGTATGTCTTATCAGCCAACTTGCCATATTATAAAAATACATTTGTAAGTACATACATATGTACTAGTGTCGGCAGCGTGAATCTTAATTTTTGCGAAATTAAATTCCTCTCTTAAATTACTGGGGTTTTGTTTCTTAACAAGTAATTATTAACTAATATATTACTAATTTAAACAGAGGGGGCCTAAATACGCGAGAGAGCTTTTAGTTTCTGCTAGCACAATTTGTTCTTGTTTTTTTTTTTGTATTTAAGTTACTCCAAGACTTGTTTTGTACATTTTTCTTTTCTAATATTTCCATACCAGACATTGACTTGATGCTGTGTCGCTTTGATTGTTGCTAATTGTTTAACTATTAACTGCCTTATAACTCGCTAAAAATCTGCGCCAAGTGCGTAGTTTCGCGCTTCTCTACTTTGGCTATACTTCTATAGCTTTTATACATCTATATGTAGCAGTATACCAATTAAAGCTGGTAGTTGAAGTCCGAAATTATCAGAAAGAAAGCTTTTAATTATATTCTCACTCACCGCACTTTCAAAGCCGGCTTCAACTCTGGATAATCTTTGGGCTTCAGCTGTTTTGTGAGTGCAATCACTTCCTTGACATGGCTCACCGCATGCACAAGGCTCTCCCAAGTACCGGTATGCAGCATTGCTTTTGACTCACCCTCTTTGAAATCGACGGTATTCTCCCAGTATGTTTCAATGGAGTTCACAGTACCTGCGAAGAATTGAATGCCGGGCTCAGTAAGCGACAAGGGATATTTGTAGTTAACTTCAATTGCGAATTTTACCTGGAAAATTACGTTCTGCGAAGACCACACCCATTTCCGCAGGTATGCTATCAAATCCACAGGCCGACACTACATAGGCGCGCTTCTCTTTAGCCAATTCATGATACTTCACAGCCATGCCATCGATAAATTGTGGTTCGCCGCTGATATCCACATGATGAGTGCCAGCTTCAATGCAGGCTTTCACAACCACCTCGCCATAAAAACGATAGGGGCCGCAACAATTGATGATGAC
>NW_023466181.1:0-7822 GCF_013731165.1 Rhagoletis pomonella | reverse complement strand
CAAAAAAATGTCAGTTTTTGTACATGCGAAGGACATGCCCTTTCATTCTATATCTTATTTTGTAATCCAACGAACGGAGAAAATCTTTCTACTTTTTGTTAGGTGGCAACCCTACCCAGAAAAATAATCCACTATTGCACATCTAGAAGCCACGTTTGACAGCGACGGTGCAGAACTGATGCCTACGCTTATTGTGATTGTATATAGTAATTTGGCAACAGGTGGCAACCCTATTAGAAACAAATAAAACATTTTTGCTTTTATAGAGGCCTATCCCTTTCATTTGACACCCCAACTTTTGTAATACAGCGAGCGGTGCGGATCTTATAGTTTTTTGGACAGGTGGCAACCCTATTAATATTCTAAACGAAAAAGGTCACTGTCCTATCGATACAAAGTATATTGGAGAAAATCTAATTAAAATCCCTTCAGAAGTTTTCGAAATTACCGCGTACCAAGAAACTCGACTTTCCTTTATACTATGTATAGACTTAGTTTGTTAGATACTATACTTTTTTAAATTACCGAGCTTGAAAACTGAGTTTCCATTTTTTACTTATGTTCCAAGGTTCAAGAATAAGATGAAACCGGTTAGATAAATGTGCTACAACTTTTGTTTTTCAAATGTCGAAAAGGAAAAGTTCCTGAGATATGCCCATATAGTCTATAACTATCTCGATTTATTGTGGCTGTTACTGACGATTTATTGTGGCTGTTACTGACGATTGTATTGTTGTTGAAAACGAAAAACTGCATTGGAAATCATGTGGATTTGCCGTGTATTAATATCAGGTTGTGATACACATTTTCACAATCGTCGGTATACATTTTAACACTAGAGTGCACGCGCTCTTTTTTTTACACCAATGCACGCGTGGCCTACTATAGTAGACCATTTTAAAATGCCAATAAATATTTTTGTAGATTACATTTAAATGAAACATATGATTCAACAAGTAAAAAAGTTTAAGTTCCGGCGGAGTCGAACATTAGATACCCGGCGCAAGTATTCAATACAGTTTTTTTACCTTTCCGAAAACTACCGTAGAAAGCAGGGGTAGTCTTACCCCTGTCTTAAACATCTTTGATAGAACTTATAAGTAATATTTGGGCGGTATGACGCCCATTTCCAAAATTCCTTAATAATGTTACTTATTTTCAAGGGATTGTTGCTATTAAATTTCGAAGTATTGAAGTTTTAAGCATTTCTGAAATTTACCGTTATAATAATTTTGAACGTTAATTGTTTGAACGGTTATCGAGATACACATATGTATGTGGTCATAAGTGGGCGGGACCACGCCAATTTTCCAAAATTTTAACATAAGCGTGTTTTTTGCTAAAGAAATATTGCAAACATCAATTTTGAATAAATTAACTTCAGTATTTACTGATTTATCGAAGATTTCGTATTTCTCTAATGGTGATTTCGCTTCAACCAAAAAATGTTGCATTTTGATTGCCCCCTTCTCTTTCCGTGTTCGATTCTAGATTAAGGACAAACGGTGAGAAAATCTTGTGTTCGTTTCTTAAAATGCCACACTCCTGCAAGGCAAAAAAGGCACACACTCTGCCCTGTGAAGCTTTTTCAGGGAGATGGTTGCCCTGAAAATCACATGCTTGTTTAAAACGACAACATTATGAAATGCGTGAGCTAGACAAGGACAAGAAGGCAAAAACATGCCTTCTTACAGGGTTGTAGGGTTGCCAGATTTTTTATGCGCGAAATCAGTACGTTAGACTTTTTCATGCTAAAAAAATCAGTACTTTTCAGTACATTTTTATTCAAAGCAAAATTATGAATGTAAATAACAGATACTACTTTAAAACGCCAGGGTACTTGTTTTTAACAAATAGTTATAAGGCTTTCTGGTTAAAAATTATTATTCTCTAGTGTATTTTGTTGTTGTAAACTGAATAAAAAATATAACCACATAACCAGATATCCTGATAACCAGGCAAGTGTGAATAAACTCAGTGTTTTAGTATCTAATTATTTTATATTATATATAACTATATTTTATAGTTGATAAAAAATAATAGTGTTATTCATTTTAACATGAGTGTACACAACATTGTGCACAGGAGCCAACAAATTACTTTATATTTATGACATTTTTGAATAACAATAATGAGATCATTTGCAGTTTCAGTGTTTTCAGTTGGAAGACAAAATTACACATTTTATCAAACTGTGGAAAAGTACCACTATTTAAGGACTTCATCTATATTTCCTCATGACTTAAATTAATTTGTTCAAGTAGGCAAAAACTTTGAAAGATCAAGGATTCGCTAAAAAGAGTATCTAACTATATGTCTTGTATCCGAAACTCTTTTACGATGTCAGGAAATTGAATTGTAAGTTATAAACAAAAGCCATTCGAATATTCAAATTTGTTGTTATTAAACTGGAAGTTATTTTCGAGATAACTAACAGCACTCGACTCCACCATATTATCGCAATTTTTTTATTAATTTCTTGGGCATATCAAACCTTATCTGAAACACGTGAACTATAATTAAATTATTTTCTTCTTACTTTTTACAGTGCAGTTTAAAGAAGCTCCAACGTTATGTAAAAACATTAAGAAAATCATAAGGTATTCTGTTTAAATTCAGTACAAATTTTGAAAAATCAGGACATTAGCGTACTGATTGAATGAACGAATAAAATCAATAATAATAATAATAATAATAGATTGGCGCTTACACATAAGTTAGTGTTTGGCCGAGCTTCTCCTCCGATTTGTGGCGTGCGCCTTGATGTTGTCACACAAAGCGGAGGGGCCTACAGTTTTACGCCGACTCCGAACGGCGATTGTATTTTTATGAGAAGCTGTTTTTCATGGCAGAAATACACTCGGAGGTTTGCCATTGCCTGCCGAGGGACGACCGCTGTTAAGAAAAAACCTTTTTTCTATATTTTTTGCGATGTTGCTTTGACCAGGGTTTGAACCCAGGCGTTGCGGAGTGGAAGCGCGCACTGCTTACCACTGCACCACATATAGAAAAATATTTTAAGTGGCCATCGGCGGTAGTTTCTAGGAACACTGATGCACGGCATATGCAAAGTAACCAAATTATAAATTTAGTACACCAATACTCGCGCGGACTATTGTGGTAGGCGCTCGGTTTTCGCGCTAACCCACAAAAAAGTGCACACGCGTGGAAGTCAAGCGCGGTATATACTCCCCGACAAATTTAATGCAGAAGGCTTTCATGGACCCGCACCGCTCTAACATACAAAACTGTCAAGGTATCAACAAAAATGTTACTATAGTAGAAGTTACGGTGAACAGATTTCTGTGAACAAAAACCGGGGCATTTGTAATGCATCGAATCTGAACATAACATTTTTTTTTGAATAAAAAGGCACGACATCTTTTAATACAGATTTATTTAAAACAAAACAAAGAAAAAAAAAATGGAAAAATGATCGCAAAAATGTATACACAAATTATATACGGTTGCAAGAATGTAAATAGGGAAGAGACATTCCTTTGTTTAATAAATGTTTATTATTTTTTATGAAAATATAGCTTCCTATCTAAAAAAAACTATGTAAAGCAAAATTTCAAAACTCTGAATTTTAACAAATGCTGATAAAAATTTTAAACATTTCTTTAGAATTCCAAAGTGTAAGTTTGAAGTAGCTTGGACTTACCGGTGATATTTGACATTTTGTTTGTTCGCGCGTTTTCTTCCATACAAAGAATGTTCGAAAATTTTTTTGTATGGCGAAGATGAGCAATACCTTCCACAAAAAATTTCCCAAAAATCAACGGTAAGTCCAAGCTATTTGAAATTTGCACTTTGAATTAAATGGGCAACAAAAGTGCATACCCGGAATGCTTCTAAGAAATCTAATTAAAAAGCTCAAAATTTTGATAAAACTTTGTCGAACTCAGAAAATTTGTTCACACTGTTTGGAATTTTGGCTTGCATGGTCTTTGTTAAATAACGAGCTACACCTTCATAAAAAATTATAAACATCAAATAATCGAAAGGGAAATAGCCAAAGAATGGTAAAATGTCTTTTCCCTATTTATTTATTTTTTTAATATTCTTTGTTACGTTTGAACTAATATTGTACATACTTGTAGATACTAATTTGAAAGATTTTTGAAAAAATAATCAATACAAAAACAAACACAAAAAAATTCGTAAGAGAGATGAACGGGGTGAAAGATTTAATGCTGGTGAACAAATTTAAAAATAAACTAGTGAACAGAACTCTGAGATGGGGCGTTCTTCAACCAAATTCTGAGATAGGATGTTCTTCAATCAAATTCTGCAGCAGGGCGTGCTTGAAAAGTTTTCTGAGGTCGATATTCAACTCAGGCCTCGATTTAGCATGATTGCAAGTAGTGCGGAGAGGCTCCCTTCAACTACTTTTTTATATTTCGCTGGGCTTGTTTCACGTATTATTGTCCAAACATCGTCTCCTATCATATGCTCGATCCAAAATCCCTGAAATATGTTCTTTAAGTTTTCCTTGCTAAACTAGCATGCACTTATTTAAAAAAATCATAACTTATGACATGGGATTGGACAACTTACAAAAAAATTAAAATGAGGAGTCTTTACCTTTTCAATGATACCTTGGAAAGAAATATGTGTTGGGAGTTATTCCAATTTTCAAGGCAACTGTATTACGAAATTTTCGTAAAATTCGATCAAAAAACTCATTACTTATTTTAAACTAGCAAATGCCTGGCTTGCTTCGCGACGCCTTATAAGAACTTTTACGTTGACCAATACAAAAATGGGGTTGCTATACAAAAACGGTTTTGTAATGTAAAATTTATTAGTTTAGGTTGAAAGGACTAAAGAGCAGAAACTTGCTTACTCATAGGCCAAGAATAATAGCTTTTGAGATAGCATTTGGGTTAAGTACTAATATTCTTCGATGTTATGAGCTCTTATTTCCACCTGTGAGATATCTTTACATATTGCAAGGTTTGCCAAGAGTGCGTAATCTTCTATAATCCTCCTGTTCCCAGAATGAAAGTTTACCCGTTCAAACGGGGTCATTGATATTCCTACTGTATTCTTCTTAAACATTGATATTCCTAGCGTATTCTTTTTATCATAAAGTTAATACCCGTTACTCCTGGTCATACGATAAAGACGGGGTCTCTAAATATCTCGACTCCGGTGCCATATGTCGGCACGATTTTTTGCGATGCTGAGCAGAATTTCAAATTCATGTGCCGTATGATTTCAAAGTTATGGTTGATTAAAACTGACACGCCTATGGGAGGTGCATCGCCCTTTGTCAGGTTTCATTTTTTTTATACCCTAGGTTACGTCCGAGGTCACTATCTATATACCAGTTAAAGGCCCCTTGAAAATCCATTCAGTAGTTCCGGAGATTAGTGAGTTCAAACAGACAAACAATCTACATGCAGTTTTTTTTTTTCGTAGGAGAGGGAAATGCTTTATGCACTGGCCGGGGGCGCTAGTCTCTATACTACCTTCCCCGAGTGTGGGACTCCCACCGAAGCGTGTTGGGCTACCCACTAAAACCCAAACTCCCACCGCCCGCGCAAGAATCCCGCATCTGGCACTGCAATTCTGCATGTCTTCAGATGCAGGAGCGCGCTGTTAGAGCCTTGGTGCTGCTCTTTTGTAGGGGCGTTTCATTCGGGTGTCCTCAGTAGACAACCGTCCTCTCGTTTGCAGCGGAGTACGAATTTCACGTATCTCGCAACTGCTTCCCACTTTTCTGCGCTGGAAATCATTATCCCAACTATGTTGTCCGGAGTAATGTCTCCGTGTCTTTCTTCCAACATTCTGCGCGAAATCAAGAAGTGTTCGCAGGTGAAGAATGTGTGGTACACGTTATCTTCGACGTTTCCACAGTAGTGACAGAACGGTGAGTCCACCCTTCCCATTCTATGAAGATATTCTCGGAAGTAACCATGACCGGTGAGGAATTGCGTCAGGTAGAAATCGACTTCCCCATGTGGTCTGTTCAGCCATGTTTGAAGGTCGGCTATCAGGGAGTGTGTCCATCGACCTTTTGTGCTCGCGTTCCAGTTTTGTTGCCACTGCTGGATCAGTTGCTCGCGCGCCCTTGCCGCGGCAGCTGCTCGACCTATCTCGGCACTGAGATTGTAAATCTCTTTTCGCTCGTAAGCAAGTAGCTCAATTGGCATGACGCCAGAAATAACTAGAACCGCGTCCGCGGACACTGTACGGTATGCAGAAGCAATGCGTAGTGCCCCTCTGCGCTGTACCGAAGACATTTGAATCCGGTATTTTTTGACTTTCAATGCGTCAGCCCATATTTCTGCCCCGTACAGGAGCACCGATTGGACCGCTGTCATCAGAAGCTTCCTGCAGCATGGCTTCGGGCCGCCCACGTTCGCCATCAGCCGGCTTAGAGCCGCCGTGCTCTGCGCAGCTTTTTCACATACTCCATGGATGTGTTCCGAGAATGTGAGTTTGCTGTCAAGCTTCACCCCTAGGTATTTTGTAGACCTAGAAGTCGTCACGAGTTGAGGTCCGACCATTATATTTATAATTGTTGTGATCCGTTTCCTGGTGAGGAGCACGATCTCCGTTTTGGCTGTAGCCAATTGCAGACCGTGATCGCTCATCCATTAACTGACGTTGCGCATGACCTGGTTTAGCTTGAGATGTGCTAGCTGGACATTTCTTGCTGTTATGACGGCTGCAACGTCGTCCGCGAAGGCGACTAGGAAGGCGCTCTCCGGCATTTCCGTGCGCAACAGACTGTCATACGTGGCGTTCCAGAGGTCCGGGCCAAGTACAGACCCCTGTGCCGCTCCGCCGGTTATACGTCTCTTTCTCTGACCTTGTGTTGTGTCGTACAAAAGCCAACGGTCTCTGAGGTAGTCCCGGATCATATCTAGCAAGTATGTTGGAACCTTGAATGACCGTTCCAAGGCCTCCAGCATGTCGTCCCATCTTGCCGAGTTGAAGGCGTTTTTGACGTCCAGTTTGACTAGCAGCACTATTGGCCGCGCCTGGTGTCAGGCTTCTTCGGCCTTATGTACCGCCTCGACTACTTCACCAATTGCTCCTATAGTTGAGTGTCCCTTCCTGAAGCCATGTTGTCGGGGTGAAAGGCCTCCCTCGCTTTCTATGGCTGACGTCAAGCGTATTTTGAGCAGACTCTCCATCATTTTGCCTGCTGTGTCTAGCATGCAGAGTGGCCGGAAGGATGAAGGAGAGTTTGGGTCCCCTTTGCCCTTGGGTATAAGCACCAGTCTCGCCTTCTTCCATTGGCTTGGGAAAACCCGGGCCCTAAGGCAGCTGTTGTACATGTTAAGCAGAAGATCAGGGCTCGCTTCCGCTGCTAACCTGATTGCCTCCGCTGGTATGCCATCTGGGCCTGGAGCCTTGTTGGCTTTCATGCTTCGCAGGGCTAGCTTCAGCTCGTCTGTCGAAAACAGTGGTGCCTCGGCTTGCTCCTCCACGAACACTGTGTCGGCTCTTAGTGGGTGTGTGGGAAATAGCGCATCCACTATATTCTTAACTCGGGCCTCATCCATCGCCTGTGATGATGTATGGAACTTTTTCATCACTATTTTGTATACCTGGCCCCAGGGATCGCGATCCACTTCGTCACATAGCGCTTTCCAGCAGTTCCGTTTACTCTTCTGTATCTCGGCCCCAAGTGCTTTCTTAGCGCTTTTGTAGGCTGCTGCTTTGGTCATCGCCTCGGGTCTACCACGAGCGCGCGTTGCGAGTCTCCGCATTCTATGGCAGGCCCTTCGCCTACATGCAGTTTTATTATAGTACAGATTATTATTATTATTATTATTATTATTATTATTATTATTATTATTAT
>NW_023466180.1:0-7823 GCF_013731165.1 Rhagoletis pomonella | reverse complement strand
TTTTTTTTACACAATTATATAACTCACTCTTCATACTCATTTGTTTGCAGTGTTGCGGACGAAAATGTTTTTTCAATTTAAAATTGTTTTTTCTGTTGTTGTGTTTTTGCTGTTCGCCTGCTGCTCGAAACAACTATGTACTACGTGACATACACAATAAGCAGTGTGAAGCAGTGAAGTGCGGCGAAAAAACAAAAAAAAAAATGTCCACATAAAGTTATGATTTATTTAAAAGAGCACCCGCCGCATCGCATCCACAGGACATTTAGCACTGCAGGCCGAGCAGCAAACGCCAGTGGTGGACGAGGGAAGGGGATGGCAAGCGGCTGGGAGTCAACAACAGCAAACAAGCCAAGAGCAGCAAATAACACTCGGTTGGACGATGTTTCATAGAAAAACTTGCTGCTTGTTGAGGATTTTGCCGATAAAAAGATAGAGAAAAAAACTAAAAATAAATGAAATAAAAAGGAAAAATAAAGCAGCGCAAAAAAGCCCCCTTACTCGCAAAAAAAAAACAAAAACACAAAAAGGGGGGATAGGGTAAAAAAACTATGTAGTATAGCAGTAGTTATGGCCGCAATAACAGTAAACTAACGAGCAAAGGAAAAAATCATAGTGACCAGAGAGGGTGTAAGTAAACACTGACGAACAAAAGTATTGGCACAGAGAATTCTTCGCAATATATGCAAAGCTTTTTATTCTAATTTCTTTTCGATAATTTTTTATAAAAATATAGTTCATGCTACACCAAAAAACATAATACTGAAATCTCTAAACTTCGTGCAAAACTCAGGAAAATTCAATAAATTTGCATACTAATTTGCAACTTTCTATTCAGATTTTTTAGAAAAATTCTAAGTATGCAGTTTTATAGCCCATTTAATTTTAGTATAACAACGTGCATATTTGAACTTACTAAAAAATCGCGTTAATTTCTGGCAATTTTTTTCACGCAGTTTCTTTCATACAAAGTATGTTCGACAATTTTTTGTTTTGTATGGAAGAAAATAATAACACCGTCCGAAAAAAATGTATCCAGACACTTGAACTTTGTTGTACTAAAATTGAATAAGCAATAAAATTGCATGCTTAGAATTTTTCTTAAAAATTTGAATAGAAAGTTGCAAATTAGTATGGAAATTTTTTGAATTTTCCTGAGTTAAGAGATTTTATTTTTATCCTTTTTGGTGGGGTATGAACTATATATGTTTTTAAAAGAAATTATCGAAAAGAAATTGGAATCAAAAACTTTGCATATATTACGAAAAATTCTCTGTGCCAATACTTTTGTGCGTCACTGTATGTATGAGGGGTGATCCAAAAGCGTTGTAATACAAAATTCCTATGCACTTAGTTTTTTGCACAATTCGCTTAGACTAGTTTTAAGTGTTCCCGCAAATCAAAGGCTAATAACTTAGATAGAAATTAGCGTGAGTTTGGACTTCTTGCAGCCGCTCAACTCATTGTACCAAGTGAAAGAGTCACTCGTTTTCTGACATTGGTTTCGTCTCCTGAAGCAGGGAGTGCTAGTTATTATATATGGACGGAGCCCTCTCCGAACTGTGTGGCTGGTATGATCCGAAATTAAAAGGGAACAACAAAAAGGTACTCGTAATTGGCAAGTGCAAAGACTCGGATGCTTCGACGGATAAAAGCGCTCCTCACGGCAATATCGGATGAAATAAAAATAGGCCCGTTTGATGGTAGCAATGTTAACTTAGAAACCAGAACTGGCGGCTTACATCTATTTCGAATTTCGGGCCATAAGTATGTAGGTCTATGAATAGCACCATCAATAGGATCCAAAATAGTGAAATTAGGAAGTGCATGGAAATATCCTACAGCGTTTACATCACTTGACCTTCTCAACGACACTATTTCCTTGGGACTCGGATATGGGAATATAGGGGGCTGAAAAGATTGCTTTAGATGCCAATGAACGAGGCAGACAACTTTTTAAAACAGCCGCAATAAATGGTTTATGGCCCAAAGGTTATTATGGCCCGATTGCACAGGAAGAAGAGGGAAAACGTTCTCGAACTCAACAGATATGCAGTTATAATTTCCAGGACCTTTTGTTACCAACGAGTTTTATCTGCAGAAGCTGTCGCTATGAATATTGGAAGGAATAAATTCTCAACCTTCTGTGTCAATGTTCAGGCTTTCAGTCGAGGCGATTGAAACAGCTGAATTCGCATTATTTTATCTTTGTTAAGGAAACCTGGTAAGCGGCTAGGAGAATGTGTCTCAATTACCCCAATCTACTCTCATTTTTGTTATCCGAAAGCAGTACATAGGAGAAAACCTGGAAAACGGTTGAGAGGGCTGATCGCTGGAAAAGCTTTTTTTTTGGTGGGATGGGGTAGGGGGGGAAGGGGGGATAAAAGGAATGTTGTCTTTAATTATGTTCGGGCTTTGAACAAAAACGCATATGATATAGAATAATGTCGAAAATAGAAGGGTATGTTAAAAAATTCGCTCAATTTGATGCGGTTCCACTACTTTTGGATCACCCCGACTACACATAGTTTAACCATTAGAGCTACTCACCAACAAGATAAGCCCACTATCTCTACAACTGTGTTTGTTCTTCACCACAACAAGCGCAAATGTAACGGCTGCCCCTTGGGTACAAGATAAATGAACTGACCATGTCATCATTAGATAAGAACGCGTAAAACTAACCGAAAGCCTGAGATGCAAGTGGTGGCAACAAGGGTGAAAATGTAGCAAAAAAAAATTAATATTTTTAATAAAAACAGGATACAGAGGCAACAACCAGAAAAAAAAAATGAGTGAAGGACAACAGCTCGTAAGGATATAGCGAAACCATAAATATTGTAAAATAATAAAGCCACAGCGTGAAAATTACATCCGTGCCAGATTTGGTACTTTCTTTAGCTTGCCAGGCCAGGCTATGCAAACCAATACAGCCAAAGTTTAGTCGTTTTTTTTTTGTTGTCCTATGCCGCAGCGCGAGAAGAAAAAAGTTATGAAAGCGCTAAAGTGTAGTTTTCCAACCGCTTTAACGGTTAGCCGCGTCAGTTGATTGATGTTAAATTATGATGGGCCATCGCAGTTGCCCATAGCGGCTCTGCGGCGCTGGGGTTTCGGACGTTTGCGCTGATTATTGGTATTAAAGTTGTGATTAGTTATGAGCGCAGCAATAAGCGGAGAAAGCGGCAGAAAAAAAAGGCAGAAGCTTAAGGGAGTGTAAAAAACGCAAGGAAATTAGTTGGAAAAATACGAAGCAGTAACAGCATACAAAATACTTTTTTAATCGCACGGTTTGCCATATTGGCCGTGCAGCGATGGAGGCGCAACCGAGGTGCTGATTAAATCATGACCACCTACATAGTCGCTAAGCTAACTTTGCTGAAATTTCATAGTCTCGGATGACGGCTCGAGCGTTGAGGTTAAGCTTCGCATTGATTGAAAAGTGCAAGCGCGAAGGTTGCAATTTTCCATTTTTTACGAATCGCTCTACTACTTGCCGCATTGCTAGTTCGCTTCCTGTAGTTATGATTTAATTGGAAATTATGAATGTACGAACCTCCGACGACTGAGGTGATGACAAGGTGGTGCAAGAACTGTAAGAACTGGTGTTGGTGTGGGAGTGCGCGCAAATAGTAATCGAATAGGAAATGAGCAAAGTTGCCAAAGGAAGCTTAACGGCTGGCAAAGAAGGCAACGGCAGCAAGAAAAGTGCTGCTTGGGACGTAATTAAGGAATATATAAAAATTACAAGCTACGAGTTTTAAATTAAATTAGAGCACAAGGTTACGGGCATTGATGTTGCCAATTCTAAGCATGCTTCTAAGTACGATGGAAAAATTATGTTGGATAAAAGAAATCGGAAAGGGGACAATAATAATGGACGGGCCGTGAAATCTTCAGTAGTGGGATAAGGTTACCCAATGAAGGGACTTGGTAATATTTGTTGCGGCCTGTATAGTTCATTGGTAGATACTCTTAATTTAAAGCTAAGCAAACTGTTCTAAACCAACCAGCAGGTAGACTTAAAGGCTTCATCTAAGGATTATGAAAGGACCTTTTATATCAAGACTTCAGCTAGGCTATCTAGCAGTGGGATTCTAGAAATCTATACACAAAATTTCTGTAGCTAAAAATCTCTAAACGAATAACATTTGGGCCTAAAAAAAAGCAACGTTAGGGTTCCGAAGGGGTTCAATATAAAATCTTAGTGTGCTTTTACACAGTTCAAGTATTGAATTCAATTCTGCTCGGTCATGCAAGAGAGGGGGTGAGAAGAAAAGGGACGAGTACACATGCGTCTGTACCGTCAAGTCGTTTCAACTTTCTCGCTTTGCTTTTGGCATTTTCGTTGCTTCCCATTTAAAGAACCAAAGACTTGAATTCAACAGAATTGAAACGTGTAAAAACAAATAAAAAACACAAAAGAGAATGAGCAAGAATTGCTTTCAAGTACTTGGATCATGTAAATCAGGTGTTAGTCACCATGCACTTGTTATATTTCCCTGGAGGCGTTGTATATTTTTAGGCACAGGCCTTATTCATTTAGAGCTCGGGGATTTCTTAAGACCCACTGCTAGTTTTTCAGAAATCTGAGCTGTGTGCGTGAACAGTTCTGGCTGTTTCTCATCTTAAAAATACCGTGCATTCTGAAAAATCGCTTAATTTTGCTTTCATCTTAGTCAAGAGTACTGATAATTTAATTTGAAATGAATTGATTTTTTCAGCGTTTTCTAACCATTGCAAGATTTTGTGGGGTGCTTTTGGGTTTTTTTTTGGGACTCTGAGATTATTTCGGAACCTTTTTGCATTTTTTCGGAACTTTTCTGGATTTTAACGGGAATTATCGCGATTATTCATATTTTTTTTGGAATGTTACGGTTTTTTATTGGTATGCTATCGCGCCCTTTTCGGATCGTTATTTTTTCGGGTTATTTTGAGATTTTTCAGAAACCTTCGGCACTATTCCTGAATTTTATTTGACCTTTTCCGAAATTCTGTGTTTTATTTTTCGGAACATTTCCAGAATTTTATTTCGGAGTTTTCGGAATGGTTTTTAAACAGAAAAACCGGTAATTTTTGTCATAACTTTTCAGGTATTTGGTAATAAAATGAAACGCTTCGTGTTTTCTCTGATTTTTTTTTCGATTCTTTTACAAGATTTATCGGAAATTTTGCGGGACCTTAGCAGAATATTTGGAATTTTTTGGGGAATTTCCTGATTTTTGCTGATTCTGAAGATTTAAATTTTTTGCGACTTTCCTGAAATTTGACGTGTTTTTTTAATTCTGATTTTTGCCAGGATTTTTCTTTATTATTTTTTTGGGCCTTTCGAGACTTCTAGGCAATTTTTAGGTGCAGAAGTAAATTTATTTGATCTTTCGTTTTAGAATAAAAATATAAAAATTACCGAGGATTTTTTTTTTCGGCAGCGGAAAACCAATTTTTTTTTTAACCATGAAATCATATTTTGACCACGTAAACACTAATTTTTAGTCGAATCGGCTAACATGTATTAAGCGCTGATTTTTTTTTTTAAGTTCTAAAGCATCAATCGTCTAAAAATATTCTATATGTTATTATTTTAATATTCTCTTGATAAAATAAGACTAAAGTTATGCGGAATGGGGCATTCTTTTAGCCTGCCTTCAACTCTTTGTACATTCGCCCCAAAAGCCTTTCTCATTAGACGACTGAAATTGATATCCTCGCTGAGGTAGCTTAATAAATGAAGAAATAATTATAATAGGAAGTGGTTTCTCTCTTTTCAGCTTATCGCAATATGCTTTCCACTCAAAATTCCCATTTTTGAACTATGGTGAATTCACAAGTTTCATTGCATTGCACTTAACCTCAATTGCTATTTGGCAAAAATATACATATATATAGAATGCAATACTTTCAACACGTATCCCACTGGACATTGGGTTCGCAACAGCATTGCATTCTTAACACCAACAAGCTGTGATTCGGTCAACAAGTCTCCCCAACCACTTAAACACTCAATTCGGTTCAACTCGACTCACTCAACGCAGCTTTGCGTCTACGATTTCACTCGCCGTCACTCCGTTGGCAATTCGCGGAGGGAAAATATTTGCAATGGTCAACAATGATAGCCAACAGTGGCAGCATTGCGGATAACTGTTCAATGGGTCAATATTTGTGAATGCGCTACTTCTTCTTTTGGCCGGTTCAGTGGTTCTAGGTTCGCGAGGTTCACCCCTGGCTGCTTGGTGCTCGTTGCCTGCTATGTATTCGCTATTCACTGTTTGTTTGTTGTGGCTTGTTGGCGGCGGTTAACAGTTTTATTGGCCTCGACTTAACTTTGCAACATATTTGTGGTATGCGTTCTTGTATGCCCGCTTGAGGGTGTATGTATATACATATGTGTGTATGTTTGTAGCGATCTCATGAATCAATAAAATTGCACTACTGACAACATACAGGAATTGAACAAAATAAAAGCGATGGGAAGGAAGTGTGTGGGAGATATACATAAATTAAGAAAAGGAAAAATTGGTTGCCTCGTTTCAGTATTTATGAGCTATAAGATATACATATGTACATATTTGGTTGTAATACTATACATGTGGTATTGCAGTGCCTCGTCCTCAGCGTCCTCCAACTGAAAAGGCAACTCGTTCGGTTATGTTCGATTGTAAAATGTCAAAATCGCCTTAAAAATAATTTTTTATTTTTAAAATCAAGTTATCCAAATTGCAGTTAATTTTGAACTTTTCCAACAACAAATTGCTACGAATTTGCCTTTTTCTTAAGTTATCAATAAACGCGTCATAACCATATTTATCGACAAATTAATTAAAAATTCGATATATTTTTGCATGTGACGATAACCATTTCAATATTTGTTGCGGTAAATGTTACTATCAATAAGTTTATTGATGCGCAAGTATTATGGTAAGAATATCGACAAGCAAACTTAGAAATATATCGATAGATTTGTCGATAATGATATCGATTATGTTATCAATGATTAATATTTCGAGAAAGATATCGAAAAGTAAAATCGAAAACTTTGGCGAGAAATGTTTCTCTGAAGTTTCGATAATTTCTTAGAAAGCGATATAAGTTTGTGTACGGAGTGGCTTTGATATTTATTATAGGCTATTAATTCTAATATCAATAACCATTTAAAAAATGTTGTAGACGATTATGTATGTATGTATATCGAGATGTGCATTAGCAACAATAAACGCGTTACAGCAATATCGATAAATTTGTTATAAAAGCGATACATGCATTGGACAAGATTTTGATAATTGTTTCGCTAGATATCTACGATACTAAAGATATCTTTATACATACATCGATTGGTATTAATAAATTTATATGTATAAATGCCCGTAACGATACTGACTGAGAGACCGATTAACATATCGATAAAAAATCAGTTGTCATCCTCATATTACAGTTACGATACCTAAACTTAAAAATTTCTATTGTTGTATTTTTTTTTTAATTTAATGATATTTCGGTTTGCATATAAAGCCATCTTCAAAAATTTTCGACTGGTATAGTCCTGGTCGACATAATTTCTTAATGTAAATAATTCTGTTCTTTTGTGTCTTTTATACATGAAAATAAATATTCTTTTCCTTCCCTTAAAACTATGCCGAAATTCCGATTATCTGAAGGTGCCAACTAGACTCACCATTTCTCGCTAGTTTTAATGCAGTAAACCATTTGGTCCTCCTTCTACCAGGATCTTCCCTCCCCGCCAATCCTTCATTCCTCCACCTTTTTGCTATCAACGCTGACTCTAGCCAAATCTCGTTGGCTTGCCTCGTGTTTTTGCTGTCTCGCGGCGC
>NW_023466179.1:0-7824 GCF_013731165.1 Rhagoletis pomonella | reverse complement strand
TATACATTGCAACTATTATGATATTCATTTTCTTAGGTTTTAGAGAAAAAGGATGTTTTTATGTGATGTATTTTAGAACGAATTTCCGTCATCTCTTGACAAATTTGGTTTGGAGCAAACCGGGTTTGGCGTTGTGCCATCTTCAGTGTAATTTTCGGTCTCTCGGAAACAAATATAACATAAATGGGGATGTTTTTAAACTTATATAGAAGCGGACCAGCTACGTAACAGAAATTAAAACAATTAATATGCACCAAGATTAATAGACAAAAATTTGTTGTATTAATTGTAACAAAAATGTTTGCAGAAGACATTGCGAGCATATTTCACAATGTGTAGAATGTACCAACACCACCGTTGATGATGACGCATAACAATTTAAAAAATAAATGCTTATAAAATGTTTCAGTATAAACACAAATTATTCAAATGTTTTATTTGAATGATTTGCCGACATAAATAAAAAAAAAATGCAGTCAGCATTTGAGATACACCTTGCGGCTAAATTGCCGCGGCACGCCCTCTTGTGTACCTTTCAAAGCGCGGCCTCCGAAGGATTAAAGAGTGACCATGAGATCATGATGGAAATTTCATTGCGTTGTCAGAAGGCTAATGAATCGTATGATACGTTTCGTACAGATATATTTGCCTTGAACGCGGGACTAAGACAGCCGATGTCGGAGAACCTGTTGATGGACATATTGAAGAGGAATGTTAACAGCAGCCTGAATTTGTTGCTTTTCAATGCTGGTGCGCAGACCCTACATGATCTACGGGACGTTGCTAGGAAAGGTGAATAGATCCTGAAGGAGACCAGGAGTACCGAACTACTCAGGACGGCATGTCAACGAAACCTTGGCTATCACACCGGATGAATGGCCAGGAGGAATGGATAGAGAAGTTGATCCTCAAGTGGAAGCGCTGAATTTCCAGAGGACTAAGAAACCCGACTACTCAGGAATACAGTGCTGGAACTGTGCCAAAATGGTACACTCTTACATCTATTGCGAAGAAGCGATACGGAACGTGTTCTGCTTCAAGTGTGGACAGAAGGGGGGGGGTCACTCCAAGTTGCCCCAGAGATCATCGAAGACAGGGAAACCGGAACCCAGCGAGAAGGCAATCGGGGATTCTCGTTCGGCCCCCTAGCCCCCGAAGCAGGGAGTACAGGACCAACAGCCTCTTGTACTAAATCAAAAAGCAAGCCAATCCCTGCCAGAACCGTTCGTTTGCATGAAGATGTCAGTAGTTCGGAGAGTAGTACCAGTCCCTCAAGAGTTTCGCCTAGGCTCATCATAACTTTCCCAGATAGTTCCGATAGTTCTGATTCCGAGTGTCTTTCTTCTACAGCCAATCCTCTGCAGGTTCGAATTCATAGGGCTTCGCGTAGGGATGTCGCATGCCAGTCTCAATTCCCAGTTAGTTTAGAGCAAAGAAAATACGATTATGAACGGATAAGGGCGGATATTATCGAAGAAGAACCAAAACTTGTAGTTTCCGAAAATATTCTACAGTGTAGCGAAAACGTTTGCAAAGTACAAAAATTCTTATAACGCCAAATGAAAGACCGCTAGAAAATATTAAGATACACGATATCTTCGTTGTTGGTTTATTGGATTCCGGAGCAAACGTTTCCATTCTTGGATATGGAGGCTAAAATTTCCTAAAAGAATATAATTTAATATGTCATATTTTAAGCGCATTTGTTTACACAGCTGGTGGAAATCAGTAGAAAATACTCGGTTCGATATATTTGCGTGTCACTTTTAAGAACTTCACAAGGACTATCCGCTTTTATCTCGTGTTTTCACTAATCCAAGAGGCATACCTGGGAGTGGATTTCTGGAAGGCATTCGCGTTAGCTCCCGATGCATTTCCAACCGTTTCGTGTTTAGACTTTCCAAATGAAGATGAGCCAAGTTTCCATCAGCTCACACCAGAGCAGGAGATAACATTGCAAGAAGTTGTTCAAGAAGTGCATCCAAAATAGGGGTAGGAGGCGTATTATTCTAGCTCGATGAGGAAGGGGCAGAGCATGCCATAGTTTTAGTATCAAAGATGGTGAATAATGCTCAGCGGAATTATACCGAGCTGGAATGCCTCCCCGCAATAGTTAGCGTCAAGCATTTCAGACCATATATTGAAGTATTGCCTTTCCGAATAATTACTGACCATTCAAGTCTCAAGTGAGTAATGACACAAAAGGACTTGATTGGCAAGCTGGCAAGATAGTCACTTCTATTGTAAAGATACAACTTTAAAATGTAGCATCGCAAAGGATCATTGAAGGTTGTGCCGGACACCCTTTCGCGGTTTCGCGTGGAAGAACTCTTTTCTACCGGACCTCCAGAAATTGGATTGACAGCACCGAAATTCGGCGTAGGGTATTCGGAGCTTCGTGAAATAATTGAGAACAATCACGAAGGACTACCCGATCCACGCATAGTCGAAAAATAGAGTTTACAAAAGAGTGATGTTTCGAAGAGGTGTGGAAGAGGAAGACGATTCGCTCTGGCGTTTGTGGTTACCGGAAGCGCTAACGGAGCTTGCAATCAAATGCTCACACGTTTCCAATGCTAGCTACCATGGAGGTTGGAAGAAAACCTTGGAGTGTGTTCGGCAGAAGTATTTCTGGCCACATATGGCAAAAGACATCCGCCTCTATGTGTCCCGATGTGAAACCTGCAAAGCCGTGAAAGCCTCCAATAAGGTGTCCAGACCACCTATGGATGGCCTTCGTATCCGAGAGGCCACTCCAGCGTCTTGACTACGACTTCTTAAGACCATATCCTGGAACAAAACGATAGTGCTATACCATTTTTCAAAATACGTATTTTTGAAGGAGATGCAAAACGCGTCGGCAAATGTAATCAGCTTCTTTAGTACAGAGCTTTTTCCAGCGTTCGGGGTTCCTCAATTCGCTCATAGTAATAATGGGAAGCAGTTCATTTCGAACGAGGTGCAGCAGTTTTTTGTAAACTACGGGGTCCTTCACATTAAGACGGGGTTATACTCAGAGCAGGCTAACGCCCCTGAACGAGTGAACAGAGAGATTGTTTCGAAAGTTAGAATATTCCTGAAAGACAAACAAGATCACATGGACTGGGACAAACATATTCCCGAAATTCATATTAAGCAAGGCATACATGCTAAATTGTTGCCTAAATATATCAAGCGTTGTGTTCAACGAAAGGTAGGCAATGCTTTTTACGACTTAGAGGACTTGAATCGCAAACGGATCGGAAGGTTCCATGCATGTGACATCCGGCCGTGACAATGTCACGCGATCCGAAATTAAAGCTGTTTATTTCCAAAATTAATAATCAGGTTTTTCTAAAATTTTTATATATATACGTTTTTCCAATATTAAAATTAGCGATAGGTTAAAACCATGACCAACCGCAGACTTCCCGGGGTTCAACTTTGCTCGCTTCTGTAACTCTTCTCTACCGATTATCTCTTTACTGGTAGAGAATATACGTCGTTCTCTACTACTCATTAGCAGTAGAGAACCAGGCGGCGAATTCAGATATGAACTCGCCTTGGTAGAGAATTGTTACAGAAATGAGCTACTGGACTAGCGGAGGGGCCGTACTGTGAAGACCGACTAAGTTCGGCAATGAGGGGGTGGCTAACTCTATCCAACGAAAGTAAATAGAGTATCTTTTTTCTCTTAATGTCGCCGACCGCCAAAGCGCCCAGTATCCTCCCCGAGCATTTATATTCATACGACGTTCACGAGCGCTCCCACTGGGAGTCGTGAACTGCCTGACAATTCGCACTCCCATTAGCATTGTCTTTTAGGAGTTTTGACGAGTTCTCCTTATCAAAATCTTTAATCATTTCGGAGGTTTGACGAGTTTTCCATTAAGAAAATGTCTTTGGGCCGCAAAGCCATAAAAAATAGGAAACAAAATAAATATATACACGTTTTTCCAAGCCGCCGGTCGCCTAAAAACTCGCGGCCAAGTGTCCTTTTAAGGACAGCATGCCCTGTGTTTTTTTAACGGTGTTGAACCCCCAGGGTGTTAAGACCGACTAAGTTCGGCAACTGGGAGGGTAGGCTTCTCTGGCCTAAAACCGCAACACCGGACCCTGAAATTTTCCCAGAGTTTACTCGGTTTAATTCTGACTTAAGCATTTCGAAGAGAATGCTATTTCAACCCATACTTAGTCACACGAGGATTGAGTTCCGAGTCGAATATGCTAGGTAAACTTTGACCTAACATTTATTTATTTTTTTCTACCAGAATTACGCAAACCACGATGACTTACTGAAACCCCAGATTGAACGTTTTTACACATTAAATTCATTGTTTTACGAGTACAAGGATGATAAGAGCCGATTCAGTACTAACTAAATCAGTAAACTCATTGTTCCGGAGGCCGACTATACAAAACTGATCCACCCAGCATTACAAGCGAATACTGATGCGGAAAATAGTGCAAGCTTCAACTTTAGTGGTACCGTATCATAGAAATAAATTATTAGACTACCAATACGGAGTCTGACGAACTCTGACTGCTACCTGACGTAACTGCGGGGTTGCAATTGCTTGCCTGGCTAAAGACTATTTTTGTTGAAACTTTATATCTCAGGGGTGAGCCTTGCCCCTTGTTTTTCTGATTTTTCCATTTAATTCTCTTGCCGGACGCCTTGAAGATCAGAGTTAACCCTTTTACTGTTCATTTCTGTGACGAGGCGTGAAGTGAAATCTAAATAGTTTATTCTTCGGGTAAAGTGCATCTGGTAAGGTGTCAGAAACTTCACCATATAATATTTTTCTAGAGCGTAGGGCAACATTAAAACCGCTTGAAAGGTCTACCATTTTGACGATAGCTGTGCTTCTTTACGCATAGTTATCTCTGATTGTCACTAGTTCCTGCAGGTTTGTTTGGTTCCTTTTGGGTAATAAATGCTTTCCAGCGGGGGCTAGTTACAGGTTGTGATAAATGTCTGTAACTGCCCGTCTCCACAGGATAGAATTTAAATCTTGACACATATGTTAGAATGTAGAGCGCAATATATATCAGGGCTTATATCTTGGCATATATTGTGGTAACTTGGTAATTTTACACCCACGTTTTTCTTTGCATTTATACTTTCTGGCAAAAATATTATCGATATTCTGATATAGAGCCTGTGCCAATCGGTAACTCTCCTTCCCATGGTGTGACGGGGTGGAAAAATTTGCTACGGGGTACAAATATATCGAATTTCGCTGTGCCAAACGCAAAGTACAATTTAGACAGGAAAAACCACACAAACGCTCGTGCAGAAGTTTTAATTTTGGGTGTTGCTGAAACTGTTAAATTTACATATTTTTTATAACTTGCAAGTAACGTAAGTTCTTTTTGTTTTTATCAGATTCCATTGCGAGATTCGCTTTCTATTTGAGCCAACAATATTCTGCCTTATCCGGAGTTTCGCCCGGAAATTGATCATCCGCCCATAGTAAATACATTGAAACCAAAAGTGAAAAGTGAACCGGTGTCAAATTTGTCTTCTGATCCATAAAAATTTCCTCTTTTTAGTAAATTGGCCGGCCCTTGAAAACAGAAAATAAGCGTTTTCTATTGAAAATACTTGGTATAATGTTCTTGGATGTAAACTAGCCAATTTTAAATTTTTTTTTCTTTTATGACCGGTAAAAAATACTTCCAAAACGCGGATGTCAAGATACAAAAGCCCTCACAAATATTGCCCTGATATAACTTATATCTAGCAACCAAACAGATAGCTCAACAACAATAAATTTTATCCTGTGAAGACGGCAAGTAAAGAAGCAAAGCTGTTGAATGGCTTCCTTCAACCAGTTCAGATCTGTAGAATTGGGGTATGGTAAGCCCGGACAGTGTCGAACATATCTTTTTTACACGGCGCCAGTCCAATTGACGCATTTCCCGCTATTTTTCCAATTGTATACATAATTTCTCGCAGTGCAAAGATATAAAACACGCTGGCAACCCCACGGTCGACCATTATTATTACTGTGTGCTTGTAAAAGGTGTTAAAAGTCGGTAACACACTTGTAAAAGCGTTTTACTTAAATAATTAATTAATAAAAATAAAAAGTTCTATATACGTACGGAACATTGGAAATTATAGTACATCACACAAAATATATGGCATAAGTGGCATTTTGTATAAATATTTGGTGGTAGTAGTGGACGCAATTGAACAACAAATTGCTTCAACAACCTTATCAGGGTGATCAATTCACATCAAGGCCCCTGCAGGGGTATTACTTGAAACTCACGTAATAATGATCATGTTTCCTTTCCTTTATTTTTCAGCAAAATTGTTGCGGCACAACACCGGTGAAGCAACTACGTTGCCGGCACGGCTCCGGAAAGCACAGCAGCACCCGCAGGAGCACAGCAGCGGCGCCACAGCACCGGTAAGTCAGCCACCAAGGGTACAGCACCGGCAGGACAACAACACCGGGAGGGCACCGGTAAAGCAACGACGTTGCCGGCGCAGCACCGGCAAGCACAACAACACCGGGAAGCATCAACGTTGCCGGTACGGAACCGGAAAGGTCAACAACACCGGTAAGGTAGCACAACTGCCGGCGCAGCACCGGCAAGAGCACAGCAGTGGCGAAGTAAAAACCGGTAAGTCCGAAACCGGCCACAGCAACAACCGGAAACCGACCATAACAACAACTGGTAGCTCCGCAACCGGCCACAACAACAACCGGTAAATCACCGTTGCCGGCACAGCGCCTGTGAATCAACCACCGTTTACTGCACAGTTCAGGTGAGCCCACAACACCGGACACAGCACTGGTGAGTCAGCAACATCGTTGCCGGTACATCAACGGCAGGACAACAACACGGGAAACAGCGCCGGTGAGTCATCGCATCAGTACCGGCATCGCACCGGTTAAGCAAGACCGTTGCAGGCATAGCACCGCCAGGACGATAACACCGGCACAGCACCAACAAGAGCACAGCAGCAACAATCGGCCACAACAACAACCGGAAAATCACCGTTGTCGGTACACCACCGGTTACCACAGTAGCGCCGGTGGTTCAACAACACCGGATCAGCTCCGGTGAGCCCACAACACCGGCAACAGCACTTATGAGTCAGCAACATCGTTCCCGGTACTGCACCGGCAGGACAACAACACCGGTAACAGCACCGACATCGCACCGGTGAAGCAAGACCGTTGCCGGCACAGCACCGGCAGGACGATAACACCTGCGCAGCACCGGCGAGAAATCAGTAGCGGCGAAGCAACAACCGGTAAGTGAACAACCATTGCGCCGCAGGAGCAGAAACAACATACACAGTGGCTGACTCCTGGAATTATGAACGGTTACAATACCTATAATACCTAAAAATAAAGTTAAAATATAAAAAGTTAAAGTGGGGAAAAATTATTTAAAACAAAAATTAGAGAATCTTTTTAAGTTAACCTAAAGACGAACTTCTAAAACGTAGGTTAAATAAGGACTTGCCTTAAAAAGAAAGCTAAATCTAAGTAAATTTACGTAAAGGGGTGAATTAAGAATTTGAATAGACGTATAGTACAACAAAAAAAAAAAAGAGGAAAAAATACTTTTTATCCGATTAGGTAACTAAAATTAAAAATTAGATTAAGGTAAATAAAAGAGAGTTAAAGTGAAGCTAAAATAAATTAACTAAACTCAAGAGAAATATTATGAAATAAATTAAGATTAAATTAAATTGTATCTAATAAAGTGAATTAAAACCGAAATAAAATTGCTTGAACGACTAAACAACTTTTTTGGTTAAGAACCAAACAAAATGAAGTTAGATATTATTAACTTAAATAAATTAAATTAAATCAA
>NW_023466178.1:0-7825 GCF_013731165.1 Rhagoletis pomonella | reverse complement strand
AGAGTATGAGTAAAGTGCAAGGATTAGGCGTGCGCTGGTAAGCGCGCTGGTAAGCGCGCGTTATCAAAATGTACCTGTCGTGCGAACGAGGTCTTAAACTCAGAATAGTTGAAGTAAAAGAATGCGAATATTCATTTTTCTTATATTCATATCCACTCTTTTTTAAAATGGAAATAAGCATTTATTTGGAAAATTCTGAGTCTATTCTACTGTACTTCCAGTTATTCTCGATATGCCACGACGTGGAGAGAGGACGATTCAGAAATTCATATAATTTACGAAGGAGAAATAACGTTGACCATAACAATAACTATAATAATACTGCCGCTGGTCAAGTTATTGACAACACGGAAACCGCTTTAGATCCCTTGACTGATGATTTAAAATGGGCTCTGAAAATTGTTCATAGGAATTTTATCAGTTTTCACTGTGGTTTAATGAATATAATTTGCCTTTTTTGTAAAGCTAAACATTTTTCATCAGAAATAACACAAAATAACGTAAATTATTTTACTTCGTGTTGTCATAAGGAAAAAGTTTCTGTTTCCACATTGAGTCAAAATAATTTTTTTAATAATTTGTTTAATGAATTAAATTCCAACAACCCAGCTGAAAAACGTAGAGCGAAGAATTTCTTTGAAAATATTCAGCTTTTGCAATGGTCAGCTCAGAAGCTCATGTTGATCAAAATTGCATGGAGGGCATTTACCATTTTAAAATTCATGATGTGTTTTACCATCGTGCTGGCGCCATGACATGCAATTACGGAAGAAATCCATGCTATGCCCAGCTTTATTTTTATGATGTTGAAACAGCAGTAAATTATAGATTACGCGAAGCCGCAAATCAACAATGTGATAATCAATTAATAAGAGATATTTCAAATGAATTAGATCGAGTAAATCCATTTGTTCGTTCTTTTAGAACGATGCACGAATATTGCTCTAGGGATGAAAACACGTGTAAAGAAGTGTGTATGCTCATCAAAGTAAATAAGGAGTTAGACATTCGAAGATATAATGATGCAATTCAAACTGATGTCGCGGTTGTTTTCAGCACGACGGATGGTGAACCACCATTTGAAAGAAATATTGTGACCTTTAGTAAAGTCAGTGGCATAGTTCACAACATATCTGTGTTAGATAGTTCGTTAGATCCTTTGGCATATCCACTCCTCTTTCCCAATGGTGATACAGGATGGCATCCAAATATTTATCACAACATTGCAAGGAATTCTAATGCTGCTGTTCCTAGAAATCGAGTCACAATGTTGCAATACGCTGCTTATCGGCTTGCTATTAGAGATGAATTTAGCTTTTTACACCATAGCCAAAAATTATTTCTGCAATGGATTGTTGATATTTATGTACGTATTGAAGGTTCACGGTTGCATTTCATCAGAAAAAATCAAGCTAATTTAAGAAGTGAGTTATATAATAATCTCACGGATTATTTAAACACAAACGCGAATAATGATGTGTCAAATATTGGGCGGCGCATTGTGCTGCCCTCTTCATTCATCGGTTCACCACGTAATATCCCTGCAGGGAGTGACGTTAGCTTATACCTAACTTTAGTCTGTTTACGCGAACACTAGTGCTAACTATTAACTGTGTATTTTGTTCGAAAAAAGCTAACTACTTTTATGGGGCGATGGCCGCAAAAAAGTCAGACCTGGATACCTCTGCATTACATGTCAACTAACTTGTAACTAACTACTTTAGGACATAAAATATCAATAAGAAAAACAAAATATTTTTTTGTTTTTTTACTTTTTTATTTACTTATTTATTTACTTTATTTTATTACATTTCATATTTGTTTACATATTCTGCTCTGGGTGGCCCCATATTCGAACACCGTCAGAATAACTTCAAAATGACAGTATAAAATTTCGATCTTCCTTTTATTTGTCCTGAATATGAAAAAGAATCTGCGAAGTTCAGAAAAAAAGTGTATTGAAAGTAATTTTTGTATAAGGATATTTAATAGAAACTTGTAAAGAAAACCAACTCCCGATTGCGTCTGCATGACTCCTGCACGACTTTAAAATTCACTTTAAGTTGGTTTTGTCATAGCTAATTAAAAGTGAGGTATTAATCGAAATCTCGCCAAAAAGCTAACTATAAGTGGGTTAGTTTTAACAATTGATAATTTTTCACTGCAGGGATGTACCAAAACTACATGGACGCTATGTCCATAGTTCAGAATTTTGGAAAACCAAGTTTATTCATCACAATGACATGTAACCCTAATTGGCCTGAAATAGTAGATAACATTGAAAAACACTATGCTTCAAATTTTAGACCAGATGTTGTTGTGAGAGTGTTTAAACTCAAATTAAAAGAATTATTAAAATGCATCATGATTAATAGAATTTTTGGTAACGTTGTTGCGTGGGTTTACACCATAGAATTTCAAAAGCGCGGCTTACCACATGCTCATATTTTAATAACTTTGTCAGAGAATGATAGAATTGTTTCAATTGAAGATATTGATAATGTAGTATGCTGTGAAATACCCAATCATGAAACGCATCCGAAGTTGTATGAATATGTTAAGCGTCACATGATGCATGGCCCATGTGGCATATTAAATACAAATGCTGTTTGCATGAAAGATGGAAAGTGTTCAAAAGCATTTCCTAAAAACTTTTGTGATAGAACACATGCTCCTGTAAATGGTTACCCAATTTACTGGAGACGAGACAATAACACAACTGTCGATGTTAGGGGTAATAGCCTCGATAACCGATATGTAGTTCCTTACAATCCATACCTGGCAAAATTTAACTGTCATATTAACGTAGAAGTGTGTACTACTGTTAGAAGCGTTAAATACATATACAAATATGTGTATAAAGGCTACGATAGTGCGAGTGTTGAAATAAGTGAGGCTAATAGCATAAATGAAAATGTTTCAGCTGATGAAATCAAAAATGGCGTATACTTGAATATGAAATGCATCAACAATCTCATACTATTTATCATACACTTACCCAATAGGCAAACTGTAATATTCAGGGAAGGGCAAGAACAAAATGCCATTCATAATTTACGAAACACAAAGTTATTAGCATTCTTTGAATTAAATAGAGTCGACACCGAAGCTCATCAGTATCTTTATACTGAAATTCCTCAGCATTATATATGGAATACTGCGGACAAAAAATGGAAAAAAAGAACGCGAGGTGGCGATAAGGTAATATCGCGTATGTATGTTGTTTCACCAAAAGAAATAGAACTTTTCCATTTAAGAATATTATTATTGCACATTCGTGCTGTAAAGTGTTTTGAAGACTTAAAAACATGTGATAATGTTATTTATAATACGTTCGTCGAAGCGTGTCATGCTCGTGGTATTGCCTCTGACGATAGTGAATGGAAGCAGTGTTTAAATGAAGCTAAGGAGTTCCAATCGCCAAAACAAATTAGGGAATTATTTGTGACAATATGTGCGTTAAATTTACCAACTAATGCATTAGCATTATGGAATGAGTTTAAAACGTATATAAGTGAAGATTTTATAAGAAAAAATGATTTAAATGTGGCACTTAATCATACTGTTTTAGAAATTGAAAGCATTTTGAATGTTCACAATTTAAATTGCGAGTCATTCGGCCTACCAATTCCAGTTCATTTGCCAGAAAATCGCCCTGAAGATACATTCGATCCATTAGAAGAGCAAGGACTATTTATACAATTGTATGAAAATGCCAATGTAGAACAAAAAAATATAATTGAAAGAGTTATACGAGAAGTGCAATTTCATGACACAGGCTCAAACGTTTTTTGTTTAACTGCTCAAGCAGGATGCGGCAAAACATTTCTTCAAACAGCAAATAATCCATAGAATGCATGCATTGAATCTGAGATGTATTGTAACAGCTTTCAGCGGTATTGCATCTACACTATTAATTAACGGTAGAACGTTGCACAATGCTTTCAAATTACCAATACCAATACTAGATACTTCAACTCCTAATATCACACCAAACAGCTCTTACGGCCGTTACATAAATTCGGCTGATTTGATAATAATTGATGAAATATCAATGTGTCCAATAAATATATTTAAAATCATTGATAAATTTTTAAAGGACCTAGCAACTGACTTTACTAAAAAAAATATACTATTTGGCGGTAAGACCGTATTACTAAGTGGTGATTTTAGGCAAGTTTTACCTGTTATCCCACATAGTACGCGATCTAATCTGATTGAAAATTGCATCATTATTTGGAATGAATTTAATTCATTTCACCATGTCAACCTAACTAAAAATATGAGAGTTAGACCAGATGAAGTAGAATTTGTTAAATTTTTAAATAAACTTGGTAACGGTGAGCTAAGAACTAATTCAGAGCTTGGTGAAGACATAATTGAATTACCATCACAATTAATAGGTAATTTAGATCATTTAATTGCTGATACCTATGGCAATATTCGTGAGAATGTTTTATCGGAAGAAATCCTAAATTCAGTTATTTTGGCTCCTACCAATGAAGATTGTGATTTACTAAATAGTGATATACTTAATCGTATATTAGGAGAAGAAAAAATTTATTACAGTTTTGATAAAATTTCTAATGATGTAAATGTAAATGAATATGCCCTAGAATTTTTAAATTCACTCAGCTTGAGCGGAATGCCGCCACATAAATTGAAATTGAAAATAAATTCCATAGTAATGCTAATTCGAAATTTAAACACGTCACAAGCTTTAGTAAATGGAACTCGAATGAGAGTTAAATGCTTGCATCGTAACACAATTGATGGCGAAGTATTAACAGGAGTAGCACCATTAGCGCACACAAGGGGTGGGTTTTGGGGGTCAACCCCCACCCCCCCCCCCCCCTAAAGCTGATAACCTCTAATACAAACTGTATCTTAATGCTAAGAATCCAGCTCTCAAGGAAATCATAAGAAATATTTATTATAATTTCTGTTGCTTGATAAAAGCGCTTTGCTTTTGCTGTAAATTTTCATGAGAAAATAAATATTCGACCATTTTTTTCTTGAGAGCTGCAAACTGGTTTAAGCAATTTTGGTAGAAGAAAATTTCCTTTCCATTTCTTGTCCGTCGTTTTATATGAATGTTTCGTTTTTCTTAAGAGTTCAGATAATTTTTTCGGTATTCGAAATATTAAAAAAATGTGGCAATCGTGAAAAATCACCATCTCTATCGAAAACCAAAAACCATAAATCGAAAAAATTAACATAAAAGCAGGGTTTGAAAATGCTGTAATTTTTTCATTTAGTTTGCTTTTGCTGTGCTTTGACTTCGGCATAAATGATATCGAAAGCAAAGCAACAGCAATTCAAAAAATATCAATGCTTTGGCTGTCGTTTTGCTGTAAAATTTCGAAAGCAACAAGACAGCTCAAAAGCTATTTATGAAAACACAACGACAGAGCAGTAACAGCAAAGCAACAGCAATTTTATTATCCACTTAGCTGTAAAACATCAAATAGAGCGAAAAATGTATATGTACATACTATGTATGTATGCACGACCCTTCAATTCTAACTATTCGATGCATTACCGATTGTTAGGCAATTGCCTACCGATTGGTAATCGCCAATTTTGCAGCAGATAATCGCCAGCGAAAGATCATGCCACGCGGCTGGTAGGCTCCAATGACATCGCCATATTTAATTTTTTAGGCAAAGGAACTGGTATCGCAAAATTTGTGAATAGCACTCACTTCGGGCGAGTCAGCGATAATACATCATGCTGCAAAGCTTCATGTACACACGATAGTCAAGCAGGTCACAGCACAGGAAAAGTCCTATCATAGCAAATTGAAAGCAATAAATTGTTTTCAATAAACTGCCGATAAAAAAGCAAAATACAATTTTCAAAGTCACAGCGAAAGCAAAGCAGTTCGAAGGAAATCAAAAATTCCAAACCGAAGCAAAGCAAAAAATAAGAGTGCTGTTGCTGCTGTGCTGACAGTCTTTCAAACCCTGCATAAAAGTGTCTTGGAATCAATAAATTTATTTTTACTGACTCTTTTTAAAATTTTTTATAAGGTACTTTTGAAAGTTGAGCTCATCTTGAGTTTATAGAACTTTTTATTAAACAAGTAGTTTTTAAGGAAAGCACACAACCGACTTCAATTCTCATATACAAATTTAGGTGTACCGTTAATTTCTTCATGATCCAATCATCGGATCTAAACCAAATTACGGGACGACCCTTGAGGTGTCATCTTTCCAATAAAAAAAGAATTATTGAAATCGGTTCACGTGGTCCAAAGTTATGTATTCCGACGAATTGATAACCTCCCCTTTTTTTGAAGTCGGTTAAAAATGTTTGAGTTCTGTTATTCTTATGTTAATAAAGTGCAGTTTATGAATTTTAAACCGTTTATTTATTTATTACATACTGTACATAAAACTTGCATAAATGTATTTCAAAGAGCGTATTATCCGAAGCGAATTTTCAGTATATTCCGGTGACATATCTTCAGAAATATAAAACCCCCCCTAAAATATATTCCTGGGTGCGCCCCTGAGTAGCACGAAGTAAAAGGATTTTAATTCCACGCATTAATCTTACATTTTCTGGATCGATTCTTCCATTTAAATTTCAAAGAACACAATTTCCCATAATACCCGCGTTTGCTATGACTATTAATAAGTCCCAGGGGCAAACATGCGAAAAGATTGGCGTTCTTTTAAGAAGACCAGTTTTTGCACACGGGCAATTATACGTGGCTGCGAGTAGAGTTCGCTCTTTTGACGGCATAAAATTTTATGTTTCAAATCAAAACGGACAAGGAACTTTACTCAATGACAACAGGGTTTTTACAAAAAATATTGTATACAGAGAAGTTTTATGTAATCATTAATCACTCATAATTTAGTTAATTTTAATGTTTTTGTTAAACCCTATTTTACGTTTATTAATGAAATTGCTTTTTATTAATTTTTTATTTGGTTATTTTTGTAAATCAAATAAAACCAATACTAAAACAAGTAAAAAAGTCTAAGTTCGGGCGGAGCCGAAACTTTAAATACCCGGCGCAAGTATTAAATATATGTTTTTCACCTTTCCGAAAGCTACCGCTACATGGTAAACCGAGGTGTATCCATTTTGAGTAAATTAGCGTCCTTAAATTTCGAAATATTGAAGTTTCAAGCATATCTGAAATTTACTGTTATATGAAAAGCGGCCGTAAGTTTAGTTCGATTTCAATAAGTTTCAACGTTTTGCTTCTATGTGGCAAGTACAATAACCACACCGAGTTTGGTACAAATTGGTAGAACGGTTACCGAGATACATATATGTGATCATAAGTGGGCGGTGCCACGCCCATTTTTCAAAATTGTATCCTAAACGTATTTCTTGGTAACGAATTGTTGCAAGCATCAATTTTGAATAAATTAGCTTCAATAATTACTGATTTATCGAAGATTTCGTATTTCTCTAAATTACCGTTATATGGGATTATTGTCCTATTTTAAAAATTTTCGGCCATTTCGTATGTTATACCAAGGTTAACAACTGTGCCAAGTTTGGAAGAAATTGGTGCAGCGGTTACCAAGATATACACATGTAAACATAACTGGGCGTGGCTACGCCCATTTTCCAAAAATTTATAATATTCTTATTTTTCGTCTAAAACTTATTGTAAATATCAATTTTGAGTGAATAATCTTCAGTAGTTACTAAAATATCGCAGTATTCGTATTTCTGAAAATTACCGTTATATGGGAAGTGGGCGTGGTTATTGTCCAATTTTTAAAATTTTCGGCCATTTAGTATGCTGTATCAAGGCCAACAACTGTGCAAAGTTTGGAATAAATTGATGCAGCGGTTA
>NW_023466177.1:0-7825 GCF_013731165.1 Rhagoletis pomonella | reverse complement strand
TTTCGTGCAATACGTGCATCGTGCAATACTTCGAGAATACCCCTAATATCTTGGCTTGAGGCCACGATATAGAGACAGAGGTGGCACATTCAGCAGTCGTTGGTTCTCGTACGGGGAGTTACCAATAACACTGTAGGAACGCTAAACGGATCTGTAAACCGCTGTTCTTGATCACATTTCTTTTCCAATGTATTTTATGTTTGCACTGTGAAAGAAAAAAAAATAAAGTAAAATAAAGTAAATAAAGGGAAAATTTTAAAAATAAATTTTCGTACATGGCGTATGAGTAACATTCTTCCCAGCTCATGTTTCATGCAAAACAATTATTGCACATTTTCATTTTATCATTCACAACTTCTTCATTTATCCGTCGATTTTCTTCTTTAGTAGCTTAATTTTTTTTTTTTAAAGAACAGGCCTTAATAATGCAAATGAAAGAAAGCTAACAAAAAATCCTTTTTTTTAATTTTTTGAATGACCTGATCTCGATAAACAGTATACAGATTGATCCATAATCTTTGATTCAAAATAAAGTTTCGGCGTTCTTTTGTGTCATCAAGTTTTTGCAAGTAAACATTTTTTTTACCAAAAAATAGAATAAATAACTTGCTAAGAGTTTCTTCATTAATTTTTTTGACTCTCTGACTGTCTTGTTAGTGTAATCAATTTTTTTCAAGCAGTAGAACAGGGAATAATTTTAAGGGGGCGGCTATAAGTGGGAACTGCTTAGTATTTTACAGTACAACTAAATAATACGATTTTTTTTCTGCATGAAATTACAAAAAAAAAACGAGTTGTAATTGAAAATTTGCCGCAAATTTACTTCCCAAAATGTGACAATTAACATAGCAAGCATCCTTGACTTCCACAACACACAAATGCATCCACAAAAGCACAAAAGACACATCCTTTATGAATAGCCTTGATATACATACGCGCGCATGCACTTTGATAATTATATATTTGTATATGCTGTTCTCCTGTCCCCCCTCAACTTATAATCAAGTACATTACAAATGCCTTGCAAACACTATTTCACGCTGCTATTCAACCAACCAACTAGCCCTACAACAGCCAAGAGGAGAGACTTTTAACAGCAAATTTCACAAGCGACGACTGCGCTTAATTTTCCCACCGCGGCGTTTGCGTTTAAATTGGTTGCCGTTACATTTATGTATAGCGGCACTCATAGCCACATACATACAAATGTACATAAGTAAGTTATGCACGCTGCTCCGGCTCCGGCTCAGGCGCACTGCTCGCTTGCACGCTCATTCAACAAAACCAGGTGCGGTTTGCCAACTTTCACGCCAACACATTTGCGCCAACATAAACCAGCCAACCAACAAGGCAGAAGGATTGAGTTGAAAAAGGGTTTCAGTAACAAGGGAAGAGCGCCGCAGCGGAGGCAACAGCGCAGTTAGAGTAGAACTAAACGTAGCGCGGTGTCTTAATTTGCACAAATACGTATGTATGCGTATAAGTAGGCATGAGTAGGTGTATGCGTGTGTGTGTGTGTGTGTGTTGGGTCATAATAAAATTTTCACTTTGACTTTTATGCCACCAAAAACGCCACATGGCTGGGTGAACAGCAAAAAGGCAGTCAGGCGGGCAGGTAGGCAAGCAAGGAGGTGAGCTAGTTGAATGCGGCAGCTGGGCCACACTTTTTTCGAGTAGCAGGGACAGTACAGCCGACTCAGCTTTGAGTTTAGGTTTTGTTGACTTGTTGCATAACAAACCCATACATACGAAGATATATACATAGCTAAGTGCCTTACTATTGCCTGCTTTCAGTCGCCGCCGCCCATGCCAAAGTGCTTGCTTATTTAAACCAATATCCGTTGCACTTTTGCGCTGTTGCTGTTACCACATCGAATGTTATTGTTGTTTTGTCTTCAGCTCCTCTTAATTCGCAGGGTTTTTGTTTTGCGCAAAGTTGCTGCTATCACGCGGTCGCTTGGTTGTGACAGCTGTTGTTGCGGCATCGTGGCATTGGCGGTGTTGGCTTAATGTGCGCAAAAAAAAACCAAAAGTTTTGCGCTGAAATCTAGCTGTAGCCACAGCAAAAACAACAAATACTCGCAATATCATACTTTAGCAAAAGCAGCAACAACAATAGCTTCATAGTTACGCTGCTTATGAAAAGATAAACAGATAAACATTTGCCAGCTAACTGGAAAAGGAGGCAACTTAACGGCCGTCAGCATTTGTGCTCACCGTCGCCTTCGCTGCCATCATTAATTGACTTCTCTTCTTCGACTTGCCTGCTAGCCTCAATGCCCGCTTGCCTTCCTGCTTATGGCCACTGTACTAGTATGTATGTAGTTGTGTTATTGTGGTTGGTCGTGCATGTTTTTGTCGGCAACTTTTGAGTTTGAGTGTTAAAATTTTTGCCCCCAAAACGTTGAACTTTCACTGCCGGCTGCACTTGCAATAACTCTCGCCTGCTGTCCGCCCGCTACCCGCTTCTGGCATCGCTCTGAAAATGGCTCAACACCGCGAAAAGTGCGAAAACTGTTTGCGCGTGAAAAGTTTTTGTATTTCATTGCATTGTTATTTTTTCAATTTCGTGTTTTCTTTGTTTTTTTTTTTTGCTGTGCTGTGCTGGTGGCGGTCACGTCGACGCAAAAGGCAAGGATGATTATTAGGTGCAGACAAGTGTTGCGCGAAAATTGTTGAAAGTTTTTGTTATTATGAATATGGCTGGTTTTACAGTTAATGTTATCGGTATTACTTATTGCAAACGTCAGATAGTTTAAGTAGTAAATTTGTGGGGTGAAAAACTAATATCTTCACGGTGAGGTTGTGGGTTTTTAGTTTTGAAAGTAGTTTCTTTGTTACAATTGTTTTTACGTGCTAATTTTCTTGAAACTGAAAAAATTTTTTATTGCTTTTTGCGGTAAAACTTAAATGCGTTGCTATTTGGTACACAAAGTAATGTAGAATACAAATGAGCGCGAGGAGCTCTATGATTTTTAACCTTAAACTATGCAGGCAGTATAAAAAGCTGCGGATTGTGTTAGCATATTGAATAGAGTTGAAGTGTTGAATTTTTATATCTCGATCGCCACGAAGGCAGAGATGTCCTTGTTTTTGTTGCTCACTATTTTACTCGTTGAGAAACATGACTACTTGCATTATTGTTCAATCCATTTTCTCCGTGCGAACTATACTTACGGTGACCATACTTATGGGAGCCGAATATGGGACAAAAAATAATTTTTTCAATCTTTCCCACACGAGCTTACCGTTCTTAAAGCCTTCTTCAATGATCCTAGATGTATTAGCCCTGAAACAGTATCCTTTTATTAATATCACAAATTTGTAGGATAATTTTCTCGAAATTTTCACCCCATACAATTTGTTAAACAAATTCGTTAAATCTAAGTCGCTACGGCTTACCATTAATTTTTGAAAATTTTTTTTTTTTGTTGACGGTGTTATGCACTTTTCATTCACACTTTATTATACTCAATTTTAATTAGTTACAAAACTGCAAACAAAATTTTTTTTTTGAAGATTCTAATCAAAAAATTTGAAATTTGGTGAAACAATCCAGAATTAATTTTGATAGTTTTTTGCACAAAGTTGGAAATTTGGTATTATATGGTGTTTGTCAGGAAATAAGCATTACTCTGACTAAATAACAAACATTGAATAAACTAAGAAAAAATAGCCAAAACTTATTGTCCTTATTTATATTTTGGTCAATGTACGTATTCCTCGATTCAAATCAAAGGCATTCAGATTAGAAAATAATAACTGTTTATGGAAAAAATTAGTAACGCATAACAAAATTATATAAAACTCGTCCATAGACATGCCATTTTAATGACCTGTTAAGGTGTCGAAGTAGCAAATACGGGACAAATACAGGACACTAGAAGAAATACAGAACATTTAGCGTCCTGTTTAAAATAAATAAATTACCAGGACAATGGGTAAAAAAGAGGACTGTCCCGTATAATATAGGACGGATGGTCACCGTAACTATACTCCACCTTTGCCTGAGTATGATGCTTGGGTTAAATTATTGCAGAAACTTCAAGCTCCCACTATGGGTCGTAATTAGATTTCTTAAACTTCAGTTACTTTCAGACAAGTTCTTTTACAGATTCATGGATCAATCATTTTAACACTCAACTTGCTTCTCATACACTGCAACCAGTGGATAGTTCTTTCGATTTTTTACTAATACAGCAAAGGATCAGACTGCGTGCAGTACGCGTCTTTTCGATGTTGATGAAGCTCCTTCCACCGCTCGTTAGCCCTTAGCGATCTATGATATTTCCATACGATTCGATATTGATTTCGCCAATAGAATGACTTCTTGCTTCTTGCTTGAAGCTCGATAAGTTGGAGTCGGAGGATGGCGGTCGAAGTGTATACTTTGGTGAAGTCTTTGGTCCCTTTGCACAGGTCATTAAGCTGACCCAGATCCCCGCCATATCAATCTAAATACAAGCAATTTGCAGACGCTCAGTGTTTGCTCTCAAAAGCCTCTTGGCTCGTGCGTTCGTTGCGGGTTTTTTTTTGGTCGAAGGAAGGAGCGCTTGGTGTTACTAGTGAAGCATATTTATATATGTTGTTGCTTTTGTCGGATTTTTTTAAGAAAGCCATTTCGATTTGTTCCTAAAATTTTTTCTAACAATGTAAGAAAAATATGGATTCAACTGAGAAATGTTGAGTGGCTCCGAGAGTCTGCGTGTAAACAGAGTTGAGCTCTATTAAGGGCTGACCTTCGATAAGGGTCGTGTGAAGAAAAAGGAATGTCAGCCTACTACAATTTAGCGTTATTTAAAAACGCGCATACATATGCTAGTAAGAGTATATAATATTTCAAGTATGGTAAACCAATTTCGTTTGCCTCTTTTTGTATGCTGGAGAATGTTGCGCTTAAGGCTCTGATGTTGATGTTCATCTATTAGATATGTATACGGCATATATGCCAGCTGCATTGTTGTTTTGAGCTTTCACTTAGCTTGGCAGCACCTTTTACGCCTCATTACAAAGTCAATTTGTCCCAAACGGGGTGAAAATATCCTCTGGGCAGCGCTAAAGGTCTTGTCGTATTTTTGTTTTGCCAGGTTCCAACCAAAGGAGTATCGAATATGAGCCCCGGATATGTATTATATTTTTATTGTAGATTTAGTAAGTATTGTTGTACTCACCATGTATGGTTTAAAATAAAAGCAATTTTCTATACTCAAGGTTTTGTATAAAATTAGTAATTATTGACCTTAATCATTTCTTTGTTTCAGGTAAGTGCTGAAAAGTGGTGATACCGAATTTCGTATTCGTTTGACCTTTGAAAAAAGGCGATTTTACTGGTAAGAAAGCTGTTTGAGGAAGGAACCGCAAATAACCCCTTAAATATCAACATTTTATTTATTAGATTATTAAAAAATCTATTTATATTATACTGTTTACCAGGGACTGTAAGCGTTATGATTTTTATAATAAAAATCATAATTTAATTGTTATTTAGTAGTTTTTATTTGTTCAATCATCTTTAATCGCTATTGTGTGATTTTAATTTTTTCGACCATTTTCAACCGTTATAATAAAGAATGCGTTTTTATAACCGATTTAAATCGTTTATGAACCAAAAAAATTGAAACGAAATGAAAAAATGAATATGATCGAAAAAATAAAAATCATAGAATAACGATTATTTTTAATAGAAACAAGTAAGAGCAGCGCTGTCTTCGGCTATGCCGAAGGCTTCATACCTTTCATGAACATCTGCAAATTTTACTTTGACAGATTACTGCTTTTGAATACATCTGCATACATCGATAGAGGAGTTACATACTTATATAAAAAATCGCATCTAAACAATCAGAGGTATGGGAGATATACTTTATATGACACCAATCTAAGTGATTTTCACCGCTATGTGATCGGTATGTAAACCGGTAACACAATTTATTGGGTTTAGTTTCGTACATAAAGGAGATATATGGCAAAAACTGGTATCTTAACAATCAGTGCTATAGGAGATAAAGCTTATACAGCATAGATTTTGACGATTTTCTCAGTGGACTTTGTATTATTATTTATAAAATATCTTACGAAATTTATCGGTTTTAGCCGTTCAAATAAAGGAGTTTTACAGTAAAATCCCATATCTGAACAATCAGATGTATGGAAGATATATTTTGTAGTTACCCGATCCTTGTTATTTTCACTGTAAGTATTCTGTTAATAATGAGTGAAAATGGTGCGAAATTTCATGTTCCTAGCTGCATAAATGGAGGAGTTATGATAAAAGACCTCATATCTGAACAATCAGTTGTATGGGGGGCTGCAGGTTATAGTGACCCGATCTTTGTTATTTTCGCTGTAAGTCTTCTGTTGATAATGAGTGAAAACAGCGCTAAATTTCATGGTCCTAGCTACATAAATGGATAAATTATAACGAAAAATCTCATATCTGAACAATCAGTTGTATGGGAGCTATAGGTTATAGTTACCCGATCTTTTTAATTTTCACTGTAAGTTTTCTGTTGATAATTATTGAAAACAGTGGGGAATTTCATGTTTCTAGCTATATAAATGGAGGAGTTATAACGCAAAATTTTATATCTGAACAATCAGTTGTATGGGAGCTATAGGTTATAGTGACCCGATCTTTTTAATTTTCACTGTAAGTATTCTGTTGATAATGGGTGCAAGTATTGCAAAATTTCATGTTCGTAGCTGCATAAATGGAGAAGTTATAATGAAAAATCTCGTATCTGAACAATCAGTTGTATGGGGGCTATATGTTATAGTCGTCCGATTCTTCCGGTTCCGACAAATGATTAATACATTATAAAAATACACCCACCTACCAAATTTGATCCGGATATCTCGAAAACTGAGAGACTAGATTGCATACAAACAGACAGACAGACGGACAGACGGACAGACGGACATGGCTAAATCAACTCAGCTCGACGTTCTGATCATATAAGTATACATTTTCATGGGTCTATCTCTTTTTGTTCTGGTACTTACAAACATCGGACCAAAGTTATAATACCATTTCATGCTCATGAAAGGTATAATTACGTTGATTCCTTTCCAGGGTGGAATTTGGTAATATTAAAAAATTTTTGATTGATTTTTCTCTCAGTGTGTCTATTCGTACTTTGCCGGCGTACCTCTTTAGGAAGTTGAGGAACAATCTGCGGGGCTTTACGCGTTAGCGACGGCGAGTACCGCAGACGATGGAATGATGAGCTGTATGAGTTTTACAACGACAAAGACACAGTGCAGCGAATTAAATAGAGCGGCTCCGCTGGCTGGGCCATGTCGCTTGAATGGACTTCGACGCTCCAGCTCTGAAAGTATTTAACTCGGTTTTACTCGGCTGGTGGTAGCAGAGGAAGAGGGAGGCCCACTGCGATGGAAAGGTCAAGTAGAGAAGAACTTGGCTTCACTTGGCATTTTCAATTGGCGTCAGCTGGCACAGAAGTGAAACGATTGCTTGCTTTGTTGAACTCGGCCAAAATCACTTAGGCGGTTACAGCGCCAAATAAGAAGAAGAAGAAATTTACAAAATATCCCACCGTGCGCTCACTGAAGAAGCGAAGCAAGCAAACATAATAGGGGTATTCTCCAAATCTTGCAAAGCCATTGCACGTAGCACGGATTGCATGGATTGCATAACTTGCATACACACAACAACAAAATACATGGGAAACGACATTTCCTATCGCTGCAAAATATGCAACGTCGAAACCCATGTATATATTTTGCAAAATAGCATAGCAAGATATATGCGACCCTGAGCTAGTTGTTTTGTTGTTGGAATTGCTACATATTTCTCTCATTCCTC
>NW_023466176.1:0-7826 GCF_013731165.1 Rhagoletis pomonella | reverse complement strand
AAAAACAAAAAACATTTACTACTGTTAAGTGGCTCATATCTCTAATTTCTGTCTAATCCATGTCTATTTCTTACTACACGTGTACTTTAGTAATCCTTACTTCTTACTGTAGTTAGGATTAGACAAGGATTAGAGCCATGAACCACTTAGCAGTACCTAGTAAATGTTTTTTATTTTTTTATTTTAGAGTTGTATCTACCGTTATTGCAGTGGACCATCGGTATGCGCAGAAAGACTTCAAATAGCCGGAAAAAATACATACCCACTCATCTATGCACAAAAATTATTTTGTCAAGTTTTTAAATTTTTTTTATTTAATTTTAATTAGTTTTTTATCTATTCTTAACCCGTATAAATGGAAGTTTCCCACTTTGTACAATATTTAAAAAAAAGTCAACATTTTCTTAGAACGATTTTGAGTTGGCAGTAGTTTGACGTAGGTAGGTCTTACTATTAATTTTTTAAATTTTTTTTTCTGCCAGCGTTGTGCATTTTCTTCCACACAAAGAAACTTGGGTTTATACGGTTTTTGTTAAAGAAGAAACTATATTTTTGTAAAATATAACTAAACTAAAATAAAAAAAAAAAAAGTATTACAACTTGTCAATATTGTGGTGCGCTTATAATTTAGGTATGTATTTTTTTCTATTTGTAGATACATACAATTTATACATACATATATACACGAAAAACGTTCGTTTGATAGAATAACGTCACATTAAAAACATTATTTAAGCTTATTAGGTAGAAGAAATGGCTCCCAGTCTCTTTTTTTTTTGCTGTGTAAAAATTTCATAACGATATCACGCAATTGCGCACCATAAGAACAAATTTTGTTTTCCTTGAAATTCAACTATTTTCCACTTTGCGTAGCAGCAATACTTAAAAAACAAATAAATCTTTGACCAAACTAAGGAACCATATTAAGCTTTGATGCCAGCTTTGTCCAATTTTTTTTTAAGGGGAAAATTTGACAACAAGCTCTAAATTCGGTCTTTGATCGCGCTTTTGATTTTTTTAACTTGTGACGTTTTTACAGAAAACGAGGAACATGTACATACATATATATGTACACATATATGTTTTACCCAAGTTGTGTTTCTGTAAAACGTTATTTTTTTATCACCGATGAATTAAGTTTACGACCGATTTGTTTGGTCTGGCTATTGTCTTTTTGTATTGTTTAAATTTTGTAGCGACTTGTTTCGCATTTGTTTATCAGCATTTATTGTGCTATTGCTGTACTTAAAAAACAACCCTTTTGGTATATGTACATATGTATTTATGTACATACATATGCATTGAAAAATGTATGTATGTATGTATGTACTTATGTGCTATTAGAATTTCGTTAATTGAATATAAAATAGAATTTCATTTATTGCAGTCACGCTTTGCTCACGCGGACGTATGAACTTATTAACTAATTGCAAACAACTTTGTTCGTAGTTTTAGTTAGTACATACATACATACATACAACATACATATGTACGTACGTTTATACTTTTACGCACGACGTAGTTAAATAACAAACAAAATATCAAACGCAGCACACATTTCTATTGCGTACGAAGTTTCTGCCAATCCGATAATTTTATTTAGAAGTGTATTTTTTTTGATCGCGAAATAATCGATAATTGTAAGCATCAATCTATCTAGCACCAAGTCCTCCCAAAAATTTTTCAAGCGATTCTTAAAACGTTAGTCTTTTGACACTCAGTTCATAAATTCGTAGATGAATCGTTAAAAAACTTCTTCTGGGGCTTTACTACTCGTATATGAGAAAATATTACGAGTTGTTTTTTTTTTAGTGTCACTCCCTTCTCTCGGCTGAAGTGAAAGCATTATTCTTGAATTTATTTTACTGAATGAAGTTCCAGAAATAAGTTCAATAAAAAACAAATCAAGTATTTAAACAGTTTTAGTCTTAAAATTTTTATTAATGCGAAAAAGTAACGAAATTAGTAATTTTTTTCATTTTCACTCGAAAAAAGCATAATTGTTTTTTTAAAATAATTTTGGGAAGTTTTCAGATAGAATGTTCCCATTAGAGGCAATGGAAGTTGGCAACAAACACAACATAAAAAGTGCCACCAAATTAAAAAAAAAAAATGGCAGCATGCAAAATATCTGTCGCAGCTATTTTGCTATTATTGAAATTTTACTTTTTTTAATTTTAATAATTTATGATACTTCAAAATGTTAAAATTAAACGGTGAAAATGTTCTTCTTGTCACCAAATGAAAACAAATTACATTGGGTAAAATATGACTATTATTTGAGAAACTAAAATTCCATTTTTACAATTTTTATTGACACACTCGAATTTTTTATGTGCGAAATCAGTACGTTAGACTTATTCATGCTAAAAAAATCAGTACTTTCCAGTACATTTTTATTCAAAGCAAAATTATGAATGTAAGTAACGGACAGAACGAAAAATGACACTGAAGATGTACAACGCCGAAACCGTTTTGTCTGCAAACCAAACTTGACAAGGGATGACGGAAATTCGTTCCAAAATAAATCATTAACAGATAATACTTTAAAACGTCAGAGTTCTTGCTTTTAACAATATTTTGGTATATAAATAAAAAATAGTTCATAAAAAATAAAAGTGTTATTCATTTTAACATGCGTGTACACATCATAATATATAATTTTATATTTATGACATTTTTAAAAAGCAATAATGAGATCATTTGCATCTTCAGTGTTTAAATAGTTAATGAATTCTATACAAGCCATTTTTTATAATTACTTTTAATTTGAAGTTCACTTTAAAAAATTTAATTAGAAGCCCGCTTCTCTCTTTCCGCAAGGAAGCAAACTTTATACTTAAGATCCTCTCAGTTGCTTCGTTAGAGTATGGTGGTGAAAAAAAAACAAAACAAAATTACATATTTTTTCAAACTGTGGAAAAGTACCACTATTTAATGACTTCATCTATATTTCCTAATGGCTTAAATTAATTTTTTCAACTACGCAAAAACTTTGCAAGACTAAGAATTCGCTAAAAAGAGTATCTAACTCTATGGCTGTTCTGAAAAACTCTTTAACAATGTCAATGAATTCTGAAAAAAGAATTGTAAGTTATAGGTAAAAGCTATTCGAATATTAAACTGAAAGTTATTTTCGAGAAAATTAACAACACTCGACCAAAAAAAACATCAGCCTTCTTTTTAAATAATTTAAACTCCATCATATTAACGCAACTGGTATGAAACGCCTCGGCGATATGCCCATAAAACGATTGATCTTTTTAACCGACTTCCCAAAAAGGAGGAGGTTATCAGTTCGTCGGAATATTTTTTTATTTTTTTTATGTATGTTACCGCATAACTTTGGACCACGTCAGCCGATTTCGATAATTGCATCTTTTTGCATCGGAAAGGTAGTGTCTCAGAGGTGGTCCCAGACTAATCTGGTTAAGATCCGATCAGTGGATTATGAGATATATATAAATTTTTTTTATATGAGAGTTGAAGTCGGTTTTTTTTTGCTAAAAATTACTTGTTGTTTTATTAGTTTCTTGGGTATATCAAACATTATCTGAAACATGTCAACTATAATTAAATTATTTTCTTCTTACTTTTTACTGTACAGTTTAAGGAAGTTCCAACGTTATGTAAAAACCTTAAGAAAATCTTAAAGTTTTTTGTTTGAATTGAAAATTCAGTAAAAATTTTGAAAAATCCGGACATTAGCGTACTGATTGAAGAAATGAATAAAATCAGTACAAGAGTTGAAAAATCAGTTCTGTACTGATAAAATCAGTACGTCTGGCACTCGTACACTCGAAATTCATGCTAAAATTGTTATATGTATATACTTATGTATGAACAAAGTAATATATATGTATGTGTATAAGGAATACTGTGTAAAAATCTCCTACGCCAATATTTAATTACTTTTAAATAAGTTACATGCCTTTTAAGTTAAGGCGTGCGAGTAAAAGTGTTAGATAACAGCGAATGGTGCTACGAGGCGTATACGTTATATACGCAACTACGGATCTATGAGCACGAGTGGTTATTTTTACTTTTTTTAACCGACTGGGCCGTTGGATCGAATCCCAGTTGACGAAGTATGATGAGGGGTGTGGTGATCTCCGAAATAGCAGCTATAACTTTTACCAAAAAGTGAATTATGGTTTTTCCACAAAGATTTTCATTAAAAACGGCCTCAAGCTTAATAAAATTGTTCAATATAACTTTTTAAAAATCGCGTTGATTTTTGATAATTTTTTTTTCTGACAGTGAATGCACTCTTTTCCATAAAAAAAATGACTTTGTATGGAAGAAAATGCGTTATACCGTCAGCAAAAAAAAATTATCAAAAATCAACGCGATTTTTTAGAAACTTAAAACTTGCACTTCATTATACTAGATTAATAAGCTATAAAACTGCATACCAAAAATTATTCTAGAAATTAAAATTAAAATGCCTGGAATTAGGAGGAAAAGTTTGTGGAATTTTTATAATTTTTGTACAAAGTCTGAAATTTAGATTTATATGGTATTTTTTAGATAAAGAGCTATACTTTTATACAAAAATAATGAACCTTGAAAAAAGCAAAAGAAAAGTAGCCAAACTGGTAAAAATGTTCATATGTTATCGTTTGTCGCGGGGTATATGCTAATTTGGGCCACGTTAACCGATTTCTATAATTCCTTTTTTTTTTTTGAAACGAAAGGTGGTGTCTCAGAGGTGGTCCGATTCTAATTTGGTTTAGATCCGATCATTGGTACTCTTAAATTTTTATATGAGAATTTAAGTTTTTTTGTTTGTTTTGTCTTTTGCTTAAAAATTACTTGTTAGTACATATATATTTTTAAAATTTTCATTTAAATACATTTTCGCGTTGGAATCTTGGTCTTTAAACAGGGCTGAAGATGATGCATTTTCTAAGATAAGCGTGCCTCCATCTTCGATCAAAAAGACGTTTTTGTCCAAAAATGTAACAACTCGTGAAATTTGTCCATATACTCATAGACAGGTCGTTATTTCGCGAAAAAAAATTTAAAAAAAAAATTTTAAATTTATTATTTAAACATAATTTCCTAATTAGTTTTAAAATTCAATACAATAATTTTATTTAAAGCTATTTATATAAAAGTGTAAAAAGTTTTGGCAAGTGATATAGGCTTTCTGGTCTGAGACTCGCCGTAGAAAGTCGAAATTTTGAGGGAATTTCGTTTTCATCTATACAAGTTCGATTTACCTACATATATAAAATATCGATGTTTGAACGATTTACAATGGGGTTACGCCTTAAAAAATACTCTTCAAATTATCTTCTAAATGTTGGCTGGGATAAAATATGTAACGCATACATTTGTATGTATGCATATGAAATACATAACGTCGACATTTAGCGATAAAATCAAACATTTCTTAAAGAACGAGTTTGAGTGTCACTTGGTGATATATTTAATTTCCAGAAAGTAAAATTCTATGACGTCGCAAGTACATACATATGTTTGAGATATTTATCGCTTAATGTTTCTGGTGCTATCTTGAATTCAAAGTATGTAGCTCCCATAAGGTTATTATTTTTCGAGTGTTTTGATTTTTTTACTTATGTAAACAGCTTTTAATCAAAACTAGTCGCTTATAATCATGAAAATCTACATACAAGTGCCTTCATTAGTGAAATCATGCGGTTAAGACTTGACGAAAGCCTTCGATAAAAAAAAAAAAACATATGTAGCAGAAAAACAAAAGACACGTACATACACATTTTTTAAATATTCCATGGAATTCAACATACAGAATAAGCTCCAAATAGAATTTGTCTGAACAGCCCTCTGTGAGAATTACAAACCAATTAATTAATGATTAACGAATACTAACGAATTAATAGCTGCTATCTTTTATACCTTTAGGGACACTCCCGGTACTAGGCTTGCCAACCGTGGCCACGCATGGGGAGGACAGCTTTTCAAATCAACAAAATGTCTATAGATTTTTGTCAGTTTTGATGTTTATGGTGGCAAGCCTATCCGGTACAGAAACATACTTCTAAGGTTCCTCCATTGATAAGGTACCTAAGCTGTACAGTAGGGTGGTTCTTAAAAATATCAACATCAAGGAGAATTTCTTTATTTTTCTCTATGTTCAAAATAAATACATAAATACGACAATTTTAAAAATAAAAAAATTTTCGTAGCGGATTTAAAAAAATTAATTTTTTAACTAAGCGAGTATCTGAATTTATATGAATAAGTTTCAATATGCTGAGTTATAGCTGATCAAAGTTAGAATTTCGTAGAATTTTTTCGATTTAAAAAAAATTAATTTCTTCAAACTCTGGTAGTGACCCCTGAAATTTGTCTAAAATTTTGAAATTATAATTTTTTTTTTTCGGTTCTTCCGGCCATGAAAAAGGATTCCTTGACGCAATAACAGCAAAAATTAAGGTTAAAACTTTTTAAAAATTGCAATGGATATTTTTTTTTTCAAATCAAAAAGGGAAATAAATTCAAAAGTCTCTACTTTTGGAGGTCACTTTTAAGGTCGAGGTTACTTTTTTATTATCCAACAAGACGTTTCCCTGAATTCTCCGTCTCAAACAAATTATATTTTCCACTCTGTGTGCCACCTGAGGCATAAATATGACTGCTCCCATTGCATGCTATTATGCCAACTGTAGTACGCTTTGTAATCTGAGCAGATTGGACTTGGTGTCCAAAGTACAGTAAGACGCCAGGTGTTGTTTTTAAAGGACTTCAAACTTATGTATGTACATATATATGTATATGTTGTATGTACGTATGTACAATCAAATCAGTTGTATGTAAACTTAATTAATCGGCCATAAAAACGACGTTTAACAAAAACACAACTTGTGGAAAACATACATACATTAGGGTGCAGCATTCTACATACAAAGAAAAAAAATCGGTACTGTTTTTTCGCCGGAATTTATTATATTAATAACTTCTGCCAAATATGTATATACTTCGAAAAAATATTACGATTTACGTGAGCTGGGCCGAAATGAAAATACCTTCAAAAATAGGGTTTTTTTTATAAACAAATTCAGCTGATAGAAAAGTTTAAGCTTCAAAAGTCTGTATAAAAATAATAAAAAAGTGTTATCAACGGAATCAAAATACATAAGAGATTTCTGGAAGTACATATTTTCAAATCGGTCAGGTAAATTTTAATAGTTTTCCTAAATATTATGTTGAATGTCTTAAAATATGTATGTATAATAAATTGTATAATTCCGATGGAAAAAGTACCGAATTTTGTTTTGTTTGGAGAGCCATGCACCCTAATGTACATACACATATTGTTTCGACCAAAAGGGAAAAATGTAATGGAATTCATATCGACTTTCTGAAATTTTCCAAAAATCTTGGGCACCCTAGTATATGAATTTTTACATTTAAAGCCTGAACACTACCTAATGCTACTTAAGTATTTAGCTTTAAATTGTTAATCGCGGTGCAAATTTTTTTTTTCCTCCTTACCATATTTATATGCTTGATATGGAATTACCGCAACTTTGTTTGCATTCAAATAATTATTGTCAGCTTTAATCGTGTGAAAACCAACGTACCTACAAGCGAAAATTGAAAGCTTATTGCGCTCTTGCAATTTATAAAATAAAAAAGTAAATAAATGCAGATTTGCACGCACATACATACATACATAAGCGCTTAGTATTTAAAGAATTTGGAGCAATTGCAATGCATCAAGTTCGACGACCGGACGCACACGCAAAGCTTAAGAAGAGGAAGCAGCAGAAAACAAAATGATTGCATATGTATGTACATACTTATGTATATGTATATTTGAGCTCTCAATTTAAATA
>NW_023466175.1:7297-7827 GCF_013731165.1 Rhagoletis pomonella | reverse complement strand
TGCAATCGAAAATAGGCGCGGACTGGAACCTAGGGCGTTCCAGCCGCAAATAAAGTACAGTTTCGAATTTCGTCCACACGGGGCGTTGGTGCGGATTGGAACCTAGACCGTTCAAACCGCAAAGGCAATATACATACGTATGCGGGCTTGAAACTCGTCGCATAAGGCAGTTTAAGGTATTTTGCTCTTACTGTCTATAAAGGCGAAAATAATAAGTTGTATCTAAGAGATAAATGAATAAATAAATAATAAATAAATAGTTAAAAAAGGGTAATTATCCTTAAACAAGACGTGGCAAAGCTTACCAGGCGTAGCCCAGGACTGAGTACAACCGACTGGAACGAACGTGCGAGTCTAGTGCTCAACCGCCTCCCGACGAAATACTTGACGGTGGTACCGGGGGGTTCGGTACTCGGACAGTAGGAGGTTTAGTTCGGGTTAAAGTCCCACACTGACGGGTATAGGCTTTCGATGCTTCCTCCTCGTAAAAAAAAAAAAAAAAAAAAAAAAAAAAAAAAAAAAAAAAATAA
>NW_023466175.1:0-7197 GCF_013731165.1 Rhagoletis pomonella | reverse complement strand
AAAAAAAAAAAAAAAAAAAAAAAAAAAAAAAAAAAAAAAACATACGTATCTATGCACATACGTATCTATGCACATATGGATGTATCTATGCACATACGTATCTATGCACATACATACATATGTACTTAGGTATGTATATCAGCATTTTAGTTGAAAGTACGTTTTGCTCGTCGCTCTCTTCATCGCTCCACTACATTCCTGTCCTTAGTTTACCACAAATGCGCGATCCAGAAAATTCTTCTATCATTCTTGCCACAAATGTAGGTATGTTTTCTTCGAAAATACTCAAGTACTACCAGTAGAGTACTCTACTGTCAAATACCTTTTACTCGCAGTAGTTGCGGAAGGCAAAGTAAATACTCTACGCGTGTTGCTATTGATCGGTAGTTTACGTACGCTTGCTGAAACTGGTTTATGCTTACTCACAATTGACCCGAACGATGAAAGTAGGGGATGGAAAGTATTTGCGCGGCGATCGGATGTCTTGTTGGGCCGTTTAAATGGAATTGCGCAGGAGTCTAGTATGTACATATGTACGAACATATGTAAATACTTATGCTATTCTAATGGTAGTACACTGCCTCCTTGCAAATGACTGGCATATTTTTAGGCGTAACTCAACTTAATATTACTAAAAATTAATAACACTTATAGGTTACATACCTAAATAAGTGTGTAGCCATATACATACATGTGCCCAAATATGTACATACATTTACACATATGTAGTTCGTTGTTTTGAAAAAAGCAAAACAATAGTAACCCAGTTGGAAAATGTAATGTATAGTAATCGAAAAAATAATCAGTAAAACAACCCTTTTCACATTCGAAATGCATTTTTTCCCCTGGGCGATGTCCTAAGAAAAGTGGGGCATTCAATTTTGCATTACCTAGTATCGAGAAATGGATGTGTTTTAATATGAAATTTTTGGAACTTTTTGAATACATTAGAATGCTGATTATATAGTTATCAGTAATATAATCGCGAACTCATAAGAAATACATTATATTATTTATCACGCATGTAAGGCATTACTACTTTTCTGACTGGGAAGGCTGCCAGAACCTTTTTTATGTTGTGCAAAAAGTACACACGATATTTATCTATCAAATAAGAGAAATTGTCTTTCTTGCAATTTAATTCTTTTCCATTTTGCTTGGCACCTAAATATTTATGTATATGTACATTAGACTGCCCTGCAAAAATCGTTGGACCATGTAGTCCATTTGTGGTATATTGGAGTACTTACAAAAGTGTTCCTCTGTCATGCTGTAGAGGACCAACTCGTGTCTCTGCGCCAGCTTATTGTTTGTTACCCGATAACTGCTCGTGTTTTAACGAAATGTGATTGAAGTTGAGCATTTAAAAGCACATTTGCATGTCTGGCTGTAGCTGAACGTGTAGTAGTTGTGAGCTCCCAGCATGTTCGGGTTCAAATGCCGTCAGAGGCAACATGTAATTTTTAATTTTTGTCTTGGTTTTTATTAATTTCGAAAAAGCATTTGAGAAGTGAAGAACAAAAGCGTGTACAAACGAAAAAATATAACAACAATGCCATTGTTAATATGTTGGAGTAGTTTTGTGCTACTCTGATGTAATGCAGGGATGGAGTATATGGTCCTGCCCTAGGACATCGCAATGTTAATTGGACCATATTTTTTATATGAATTGTGGTTAATTTTGGAGTATTCCTTGGTCCTTAGGGAGTACTCTTTACACGTATGCATGGAGTAGTCGCGATTTTTGCAGGGTGCGTCAAAAAAAAAAAAAAAAAAATCTTCAATGCGCTATACCCGAGCGCACTTGTGCACCAGGGTATTATAACTTTGCTCGCATAATGGTTGTTTGTAACAGCCTAAAGAATTTGAGATGGATATAGACAAATGTATACATAAATGATCAGAATGAAAAAAAGATGTCGATTAAGCCATGTCTGTCTGTCCGTCCGTCCGTCTGTCCGTGTACACGATAACTGGAGCAAAAATTGAGGTATCTCAACGAAGTTTGTTATATAGATTAAACTTTATCAAAGGTAGGTTGCTATTGAAAATTGGCGAAGTCGGCCTGTAACCACGCCCCCTCTCATATAACGGTATTTTCGAAAAATGCGAAAACTGATATTTCAGTAAATATTCGATCCAAATTGTTGAAATTTAGTACGTGAAGTAGAATTTTGGTACAAAATAATATTATTATGAAATTTTTGGCAAAGGGGCGTCACCCCGCCCACTTATGATGACATACTGTATCTTAGTAGCCGTTTCAACAATCCTTACCAACCTCTGTACGAGCCTTGCTTAGGATCCAGCTAAGAAATTTGCTGAAAATCTTTGAAATCGGGCAATAGCCACGCCCACCTCCCATATAACGGTAATTTACAGAAACACGAAAACTGCGATAAATCATATCTACTGAAGTTTAATGACTCAAAATCGATTACTGCAATAACCACTGAGCAAAAAATTAGATTATTATAAATTTTGGGACTTTGGGCGTGGCGCCGCCCACTTATGACCACACATGTGTATCTCGGTAACCGATTTATGGATTTTTACTAAACTCGGTGTATTTAATAACCTTCGTTCGAAAAAGCAATTCGGACTAAAATTGCATCCGATTCCCGTATAACGGTAATTTTCGGATATATGAAAGCTCCGACGTTTCAATAACTGAGGTCGTTAATTTCCTCCAAGTTAATACTTACAACCATCTTTTAACATTAAATAAGACTGTTATAGACTTCTATGTAGTTTAAAGAAAGTTGGAACGACGAAAGTTGATACCTGCGCCGTGTATATACAATTCGGTTTCGCTCGAACTTATACTTCTCTACTGGTTTTTGTTTACCTTTGTACAAAGTTAAAACCACAGCAAAAACTTTAAATTTTCCCTTCTTTCATATATGTGTATTTGTTTGGGTTATGGCGTTTTCTGGAAAATTGGCAATATGAATACACGTAATAAATCAAACAAAAAAAAATGTCAAAGAAACCACATTTGACATTTTTGGGACCTCAATAATTGTGTGCAAATGATTTTAATGGAAAAACCTGAAGTTAAATGGACGCTTGCTTTTTATGTGACATTTCACTGAGACATCTGTTATACATACATTTTATATGTATGTATGTATGTACATACATTAGACCGTACCACCCTACAGTCAAACAATAATAAGTTCCCCAGTCACCCCTGAGTCTAAAGGACAATTCGATTTGCAGGACAATTTCGATTTTTTTTTTGGCAAACCTAAGGCTCGGCTTTTTATAATTTTTGGTAACAGCTACATTCGGCTATAAAAACAAATTAAATAGGTCTATTGGAATAATCAAAATACACAATTACTTAGCAAAAGCTTAATGCTTTTTGGCGGGCATTAGTGCGGTAAGTTAGGGTGATTAAAACTGACTTTTGGTCGGTATGTTTTAGAACCGGGTAGTTGGGGTCATTGATCTTTGGAAAAAAAATTTAATATTTCGTCCAGAGAAAAACATCGATATATCATAATTTAAGATCCGACTGTAAAAGCCGAATATATTACGAGAAATGTGAAAAGGGGACCCCTACATTCGGCAAAAAAAAAAACTCGAAATTACCTCCGAATCGAAATACTTCCTAAGTAAAAGTTTAATGATTTACGGACAGTATCGTGGTACGTTTGTAGCAACTGAGATCTGGCGGGTAAGTCCCAGATCTGGGTACTTTAATCTCTAAACTATAACTGATGAAAATATCCAAAATGGGCTTCCACGTTCAAATGCCGAATTGGATCTTAGTTGCGCCCATTGTTGAGGGCAGACCTAAAATGTAAGAATGGAAAAAGGCAACCCCCCCAACGTTCGACGAACTTTTTTTTTGCGGTACAGTCTAATATGCACATGTATATGTATTAGACTGCATCACTCCCCATACAAAAAAAAGAATAGTTTTGGCCCAGTTATTCAAGTTTTTCGTAAATCAATCTTTGAAAAAAGTAAAAAAAACAGCATCAAAAATCTCATTCTTACGATTCAGTTGAAAATATTTTTAAATATTTTAATGCAGATTTTTTAAGCTTAATCTGTTTTGTCATCTGAGGGGACTTTTTTCAAAAAGCTCTTTAAGAAACTATTTTTATTCATAAAAAAATCCATTTTTGGAGGTATTTTCAAATCGGTCCAGCTCACTTAAATCTTAATATTTTTTCGGAATATTTTCGTGGACGTCTTAAAATATAATAAATTTTGTAATCCCGGCGGAAAAACGGCAACTTTTTTGGTGATGCAGTCTAATATGTATACTATACTCACAATAATATATCCGCTGTAGTAGAGAGTATGTATGTTTGTGCTTGACTCATAGACGGCAGGCCATGGGTTTCATGGGTATGATCGGAAATTTTGAAAAGCTGTCATTGCCCCACACTGCCTCGGGCGAAATTCCCATGTCTTTCTACGCCAAAAAAGTGCTCATAAAAAGCAGCTGTTGCTCGTAGGCGCCATGAAATTGGTGGACCCTTCCATTTGTAGGGAAAGTACAAGCATTCATACACAAATATGTGCTTGTGTATGCATTAATTACTGGATTTGTGTATTTGTGTGGCATAATAATAAAAAAATCCAAAAACCATAAATTCCGCAATAAGAATTTAGAATTTAACGATCATAAATTTCTCACAACGTTCAGGACATGTAATAACTGCACTAGAAAAAAGTAAAATAAAATAAAAAATTTAAAATAAAAAACATTACACCGTGTCAATAAGTTAATGCGCTTGACAAATCTTTCTTCATAAAAACAAAAGGTCTATAACAACAACAAAAAAAAGAAGCAAATTCAACAAGTACACCGACAACTCATAAACCATATGGATTCTTGTATAGTTTTTGTGGCTTGGAACAAGCCAATTTTTAGTTTTTATTTTTTATTTTTCATTTTTTACTTTTATGTCTTATTGTGTTTTGGCCAATTTTTGAATGCCATTATGATGCCATGACATCCCACCCTTCATTTTATTACTTTGGCATGCTGCCCAGTACACCGCTGCTGTCCACAATCATTCAGCGAGCCCATTATGAGTGGGAGGGGGAAGAGTGGGTTTGTGCCATCGATATGACTAATTTGCGGCGGTGTCAACAGAAGCAGCTACAAATAAAAACGATTTGTTACAAACAATTTAAGTGGAACGAACAAGCTTTGCTGGCGATAAGTCAATGCAGCAGCAGCAGCAGCAGCAGCAGCAAACAACAGCGGTGATAGTAAGTGGAGCAGCAAAGGTGGCATGGAATTCGACATGCAAGGGGATAGACAATAAAAAACATGTGCCACGCTTTTCTTTGGATGACTCATGTGCCCCGAATATTGGACGTCATTCCGTGAAGTGTGGAACTGTTTGTCGTGGCGGTTTAGGTGATTTCTAATTAAATTTTTGGTTTTCATCTTTTCTAACTTAAAACAAGTAGCAGTTTGCTTGGTGAATCTTTGGGCGATCGCGTTATAAATGCACAATTACATGCCACAATTCGTCGCTGGTGAATGACAATAAAATATATTGCTACTTTCCCAGTAGTAAAAAGCGGAGGTGCCTCAGGTAATGATTGGTTGCATACTACTCGATTTGTCACTCATTGCGGACTGGTGAAAAGCTAACTCCGCTCGCAAGGGCGAACAAGTGGTTGAAAATACAGACATATTTATTTCGGAAACCGCTACACTATAACCAGTGTTGCCAGTTTAGACGTTTTCCGGCTTGATTTAGCGGGTTGCGATAGCAAACAGCCAGAGAAAATTTTGTTTAGCCGGCAGTTGATTTGTTAGCCGTTTTTCAAAAAACAAAAAAATAGTCGTTTTTAGCCGATTTTGCTGCAGGCCTTATTTTCATAAAATTCAATTACATAAGTTTCCATTTTTTTTGGCTAGTCTTATCTCGGAGAGAATTGTCATATCGGACTGTGTTATATAAAATTGAAAGACAATTTTTTTCTAATCCGGAAAGTCTTAAAATACTGGGCCGATTTCAATGATTTTTATTTTAAGCGAATGTGTGCGCACAGTGACCCAAATACATTTGAACTGTGACGCGACATTTTAGCAAGTTTTTGCTATTTTTTATTCGTTCATTTAATGCTTATTATTATTATTTTTTAAAATTCTGCAAATTTTCACCAAAATGTCTTACCTTTTGTTTATCACATTTAAAAATTTTAAATTTTTGTATAATAAAATGCAAACTTAAAGCAGCTATCACCAGGGCTGCCAACTATCCTTCGCTATGAGGTGCCATATTGAGGATAAATAAGTGCCAAATTGTGCCAAATACACTGAACCAAAAATCCATCTCTGGATCAAGGAAAAACTTTCCTTACTTTAAGGTCGAGGTTCCGAATGAGTAAAAAATTCTCCAGAATGAGTCATTTTTCTTTGGGATTTGTAAAAACGTACACGAAAATGTGGAACCGTGGATGTAATCTATCATTTTGAAGAAATGTTGGACATGAAAAGAGGATAAAATTTCTTTAGTGCTATTTCGTTCCCATTTTTCTTCATTTTGATTGCTGTTTTTCTTCAATTAAGAGAAGTTTTTTTTATGTGTAGCAAAATAAAAGTGCCATCCTTTTTAATCCACATTTATAAAATGAAAGTCCAATGCCAAAATAAGATAAACCAATTGAAAAAAAGAAGTACACACAAAGGATTTCACAAAACTGCATTGAAATATTACTATTTTTCAAAAGTGCCATCAAGTGCCATTTGATGTAAAATAGGGTCAAAAATGGCACGGTTTGAGCCAAGTTGGCAGCCCTGGCTATCACATGCCGTTGATTTTTGGCAATTTTTTCTTTTTGTTGTCGAACATACTTTGTACGGAAAAATGCGTAACACCGTTATACAAAAATGCCTAAAATTAACGGTAAGTCCTAGCTACTTCAAATTTAATATACTAAATATAAAACTATATCCATATATACAAACATTTTTGGACTAGACATGTACATAAGTATATTTTTCGAACTAAAGCTCGGTAAAGTTCAGTTTTATATTTTTCAGTTTCAAAAAATTGGTTGTGGATGGCTCCGTCTTTTACTGGCGTACGGACTCCTAATTCATTGGATCTGGTATCTATGGACATTGTTTCTACATTGGACATTGTTTGTCCTTAACAATTTCATCTTAAAAATATACTATAAATGAGAGATGTGGTATGCTATTTTGAGAAT
>NW_023466174.1:0-7830 GCF_013731165.1 Rhagoletis pomonella | reverse complement strand
AAAAGCACGTTCAAAAGCATATTGAGAACCTTTTTCCTCTGCCTTGAAAGGGTTAAAAAGCGTTTCATATATGACAGACTCCGCATTAAAGGGTTAAATACTGCATTCCATTATCTCTTTTCTAAGCGAAGATCTACGATTTTGAAAAAAAAACTCGTGTTTTGCCTATAGTGCGTCGCCTGTGGGCATTCTTTCATATATGTATGTATGTGCTATATCTACCGTTATATATTTTTTGTCTACTCGGTTATTCCCTGGGGAATTCATGCTTTATTTAAATTTAAAAAATTAAATTACTACACCATTTTAATTAATTAGTGTGTAGTCCAATTTTGTTTTGTAAAAGTTTCGTTAGTATACACTTCAGTTTTTACACATTGAATATAACTGCATATTTATATATTTACGCGTATCTATTTACATTTATTTATGTACAAGTCTACCAAATCTTATTACTTATTGTTACAACCTATCACTTTGCTTGCCAATTGCGAACTGTTTTATTATGTTCTTTCGTTTATGTTACATGCTATATTTATATGAGTGTGTTCTTATGCATACATAGTAATGATACAACATCTCTCCCCCACTATAAAATGATCTAATATATACATTTATTTTTCTAAGATAAGAGAGTGCTGATTTTGTATGATGTTACATGTTAAATATGAAGTTACGAATTAATAAATTTTACATTTTTAAGCAGTTAATAATTCATGAATTTATCTATGTCGTAAAGTCTTTATATCGTTCCGGTACCCTCCGGTTACGTGTTGATCTTCGAACAGTGGTGTCATCTGTATTATTCGTCTCACTTTCCGTTGTCGTCTGACGCTGTGGAGAATCATTCTTCTCTCGGGCTATGGTAGGTTCGTCGGCTATGGGTCGATCGGCTAGGCTCGCTGAGGGCTGAAATGTCGTTGCCTCGTACAGCGTTATCTGGTCATCTTTCCTCTGATCCACTTTTTCCGGCTCTTCTGGCATTTTCCTTGAATGGATCACTCCCTCGCCTACTTTTCTCATTTGGTCCACATGCCTCTTCCACGTTCTACCGTCGTCTAAACGAATGTAGTAGTGTAAACTACCCAGTACCTCTTTGACTATTCCAAACTGCCACTTAGCGCTCGATAGATAATCTCGCACTGCAACTTTGTCCCCTACGAGGAATTGCTTCTTAGGTGGGCGTTCTTGGTCGCTTCTGCTGTTACTTGGGAGCAATAGTTCTAATTTGGATTGGATCTGCCGACCAAACATATTCATCGCGGGTGATTTCCCTGTTGCAGGGTGAATTGATCGACGATAAGCCATTAGAATGTTTGCCAGCTCGCGATTCATACTATTCGAAGTGCAATTAGCTGAACGTAGTTTGGTCTTTACCGTTTGCACAAACCTTTCCGCTTGGCCATTAGTCGCGGGGTGGTACGGTGCGCCTTGTTTATGTGTGATGCCGTTGTTTTTCAAGAAACTTTGGAACGCCTTTGAATTAAACTGCGTTCCGTGGTCGCTCACGAAAACGTTGGGCAACCCGAAAGTAGCAAAAATATCTTCGCACGGTTGTATTGTAGTTTCAGTATTCATATTCGGGACAATATGTACTTCGGGCCACTTGCTAAACGCATCTACAAGTACGAATAAGTACCTTCCAAATATTGGGCCTGCATAGTCCGCATGGACTCTTTCGAACACCTTTGTAGGTGTTGACCAACAATGCACTGGTGTATTCTTTTTCGGTTCTGCTCTTACCAACTGGCATGCGTTGCAATTCGATACCAAGTTTTCGATATCTCTATCCATGCTGTGCCACCAACAATATGCTCGACCAAGACTTTTCATTTTCGACATTCCGAAATGAGCTGTATGTAGTTCCTGTAGTACTCGCTTGCGTAAGGGTTTTGGTATGTAGACCCTGATACCACGCAAAAGACAGCCTTTCTGTAGCGTAAATTCCATCTGTTCTACTCCAAATCGGTCCTTTGCATCGCATTCGCGACCATATTTAAGACATTCGACCAGTTTGTGTACTTCCCGATCTGCTTTTGTTTTTGTACTTAGCTCCTCTACGGTCACTGGCATGTTTTGTATCGCTTCGTACTCAATGCTATCCACCTTTTCAATACAATAGTATTTTTCCGGGCAAGGTAACCTCGACATTGCATCGGCGTTGGTGTTCTCTGCTCCCTTTTTTGTTTTTATTACGTAGGTAAAAGATTGTAGAAATATCGCGTAATGTTGCATCCTGGTTGCGGAACATGTTGGTAACCCTTTTTGCGGCGAAAATATCTTGCGACTGCTTTGTTATCTGTAATTAAAGTGAATTTCCTGCCGAATAAGTATTGGTAAAATTTCTTCACCCCAAAAATAATTGCATAAGCTTCTCTATCAACGTGACTGTAAGCTTGTTGCGTTCTGTTCAACGTTTGGGAGGAAAACTGTATCGGCCTTTCCGTGCCATCCGCAAATGTATGGCTCAACACTGCACCCACCCCGGTCGGGCTCGCGTCCACAGCTAGTGTAATTGGTAATTTAGGATCTTAGTGGGTCAGCACAATGTCCGATTGCATAACGTCTTTTATTGACTGTAAGGCATTTTCACATTTGGCATCCCAATTGAACTCAACTTTATTCTGCAACAATCTATTCAACGGATATAGAATACTACTTAGGTTTTTACAAATCTCCCGTAGTAGTTAATCAACCCCAAGCAAGAGCGGACTTCGTCTTTGTTGGTTGGCGTTTTCATGTTTTGAATAGCCTCCACTTTTTGTTTCATTTTGTGGATGCCTTGTTTATCTATGAGATAACCGCAGTACTCAATACGATCTGCTAAAAATTGTGACTTACCAAGGTTGACCCTCATATTGTGATTTTCTAGACGGCGTAAGATTTCTTCCAATCGTTCAAGGTGTGTTGCATCGTCGGGTGCAGTAAGTTTGATGTCATCGAGGAACACAGTAACTCCCGGAATGTCTCCCACCAACTTCTCCATGAACCTTTGCCAAACCGCTGCAGCGCAAGCAATGCCGAACATCATCCTTGTAGGTTGGTATAAGCCCCGATGGGTGCTCAATGTTAGCAGGTGCCGATCGTCCGGATGAATTTGCAATTGTAAATACGCCTTTGACAGGTCAATCTTTGTAAACTTTGTACCTCCTGCCGTATTCCTGAAGAGTTCGTCTATTGTCGGTAGTGGGTGTTCATCTATGCGTAGTGCAGGATTCAACGTAAGCTTGTAGTCGCCACAGATTCGCACTTTGCCTTCCACTTTTTGTACCACGACTATGGGTGAAGCCCATTCGCTCTTATCCGTTTTTTCCAACAATCCTTCACTCACCTGCTTGTCAAGTTCTGCCTCTACAGCCTCCCAAAGTGGGAATGGTACTCGCCTTGATTTAATAAAACATGGTTTGCTGTTTGGTTTTAAGTGTAACCTTACTTGATGCCCAGCAATAGTTCCGATTGTATCCGAAAACAAGTTTGGAAATTTCTTTATAATGCTTTTCACCTGATCTTGCGGTTTATTTTGTGAAATACTCTTTACTACACCATCTGCGTCGAGTTGGTCGTGGAAAATTTTTGACCAATTTAACTTTACAGCTCTAAGCCACTCCCTGCCTAGCAATGGTTTACGATCCGACCGCACTATGTATAGTTTTGCTTTTGTATTTCCTTCGTCGCAACGTACCTGGACGTCAATGTATCCAAACATTCCAACCTTGTGTTGCAATAGCTATAGAAGATTGTATCACTCTCCTTCACTTTAGCTTTCGAAAAATATTTCTTTGCGTCAGCCAGAATGATTATGCTTACAGGCGAGCCTGTATCAATTTCAAAAGAAATTAGTTCACCCTCCACATCTAAAGAACAAAGTATTTTACGTCTTGGCTCAGCTTTGTTGTTTAAGCAACTTATTTGGAATAAGTCTTCTACCTTACAGTCAGTATTTTGCCGTAGCGTTTCCTTTTCATCAGAAATTTGGTTAATTTGCTTCTTTTTCTGCAAACACATCTTCTTCAAGAGCCCCTTCTTTTTGCAATAGTGACACATTGTTTCTTTATATGTGCATGCGTTTGCCAAATGTGCAGAGCTGCCACATCTGAAGCATTTGACACTTTTGCCCTGTTTATCATTGTCTTTGCTTTGTCTCTTGTCCTGTGTCAGTTTGTGTTTACCTTGTATTCGTATTTTGTCTACGCTTGTTTCATTTGTCTTTGCGCAGTTCCGGATTTCGATCCCGCCTTTTTCTGCTGCTTCGTAGGCTTTTGCAATGTTAACGGCTTCATCCAGTGTGAGCTCTCTCTTTTCCTCTTCCTTGGACCTTGGAGCTTGCTAATCCAAAAACAAATTGGTTGCGGAGTGCCGTATTTAAGTACGTTCAAAATTTCGTTGGGTTTTGGGTTATAATGCTCCTCCAATGTGTTAACGATTTCCGTATACGTAATGTCTTCTGGTGTACGTGGTAGGATTTTATCGCAGAGGACATCATATGCTGCCGCACCTATGTAATGAAGTAAGAATTGACGCTTTTTTTCCTGATCGCTGTTGAATATCACCAGAGCTGTTTCAAACCGTTTCACCCAACGTGACCACCTTGTCGTATTCGGGTTGAAAGCATCAAATTGAAAAACCGCCGCTGGTGTTACAGCCTCCGGTGTAGGTGCCATTTTTCTTTGTACGCAAGAAATGTTCTACCGTTCGCGTGCTTCGTCCTCGTCGCCAACTGTTACAACCTATCACTTTGCTTGCCAATTGCGAACTGTTTTATTATGTTCTTTCGTTTATGTTACATGCTATATTTATATGAGTGTGTTCTTATGCATACATAATAATGATACAACACTTATAGAGCGATTTTTAATCTTCGTTGCTTAACACACATTTTTTCAATTACTTCTTGTGTTGTAATCGGCACATCACTACCACTACCACAACCACTAGCATCGTTAAACCATTCAGCCGCTTCTTAATTGTATAAAAAGAAGGGACAAATAAGATAGCATATTCAACAATTGAGTAGTCCACTTGCAAAGTGCGCTATGTAAATTTTTTTAAGATTTTTAGTATTTGGTGGGTTTCATGTCCACTAACAGCAGAGTGAAAAATTTTTCTATATTCTGAAAAAAATAGCATGAAATGTTAACTCCTCTTGCAAAAGTCGCTATAATACTTATTTATACACTTTCAAATATCTCCTCTTCGTATGAACTTAGAAAACTGCAAGAAAACGTGGTAGTTTCGTTGCCTAGTGGAAGAGGTCGCGAAAAAGAAGAAAACCAATCTTCCTAGAGGAGAGAACGCGAAAAGCTAAAAAAGGCAAGCTATGTAAAAGTTACTGTTTCAAAACTTGCATAATTAAATTTTTAAATATAAAATTTGCAAATCTACCATACTGCAATTTTATTTTTTTAATGGTATTAGGCTCTTATTTATCCAAATTTTCAGGTAATAAAAAAAGATACAGTTCGGATGTTGCTTGTTGTCAGAGACGTTTTTTTTTTTTAATTTATGGTTTACTTTTATAAAATCACATAACGCTGTTTGCAAGTGGACTACTCATATATTAATTAAAAGATAATTTGTCATCCGTCTGAAATAAAAAAAAATTTTAATCAGAAGGATAAAATAGTATTGTGTTATTAATTCAAAAGTAAATAATTGTAGTTCAATGACGAAGGGGGGGCGGAATCTATCCTCCCATATCCCCCCTGGCTACGCCACTGATTAGGGTTATAAGAAAAAGGGGCGTGGCACTTCCAGTACAAATTTACTTTTTCTTGCCACATATCCCTGGAAGTGTTTGTGGAAGAATACTGGAACTTGGTATGGAGTTGTGTATACAAAATGTATCAATTGCTCATGGAAAATATGTGAGTTATTAACAAGTAATTTATAGCAAAAAAAAACCCACTGCAACTCTCATATAAAAAAAATATATATATATATATATATCTCATGATCCACTGATCGGATCTTAACCAGATTAGTATGGGACCACCTCTGAGATACTACCTTTCCGATGCAAAATTATCGAAATCGGTTAACGTGGTCCAATTTTATGCGGTAAAAAACAACATAAAAACAAAATCATATTCCGACGAACTGATAACCTCCTCCTTTTTTGGAAGTCCGTGAAAAAAGAAGGCATGTCGCCTCCCATACATACTAAAAACTTCTTAATACATATCTCTGGAAGGATAGAAAATCTCTCGAAGTATTTTAAATTTGTTATGGAGATTTATTTTATAAGTGCCGTACTGACAGAATAAATTTCATTAAATGGAAAAGGGAGAGCCGGGTTCGCCGTATAATCTTAAGCTCTCTTGAGGCATTTGCTACAATAATGAGAAGTGGTATTTTATCAAGGCCAGGTTACTAAATTTGAGTTGGAAATATTAGAACCCGCCGTGGCACCTCCAAGAAGGTTACACGTTCACGCGTCGTATACCTGGAACCATTTTAAGGTAAACTTAGAGGGATTGATATCTTTCGTATGCCTAGCGCGCAGACGAGATTTTATAATTTCATAGTTTTAAACGGGCTAAATACCTTAACTGACTTAAAAAATAACGAGCTATAACGAAATGGGCACAGAAATAAAATCTAGCATCATTAAATTATTTTTCATATTTGTATAAAACGCGGGGTGAAACCCGTGGGTATAAGCTAGTAATTAATATTTTTTTATAAATATCTAGCTCATTACACATATAACACCGTGCGATAGTAAATTTTAAACACAAATATCAATATATTCGCGAAAACATGGACCAAATATAGAAAAATTGGGTTTTTGGTTTTTCACTCTGACGTCAGTAGTTCAAAAATGATTTATAAAATTCAGAGAAATGTGCTTAGAGAAGACGCATGGGTATCAAATTAAAGAGGAAATCCTGTATAATTTAAACAGTTCAAAGTTTTTGGTGCAGAAGGAATGGTAAGTAATTAAAATGTCCTTTTAAAATTTTATCCTTGAAACTTCGCAATATTTGTTTTTAAAAAAATTATAGATATGTTAAGGACTTATATAAACTAGATAACGTCCTTGTATTTCATCCTTCTAACTTTATCAGCTTAAAAAATTACCTATTCGTCCTTGAGAATCCAAAAAATTTAAATTTTTTTAAACTCTAAAAAAAATTCTTTTGCATTTGGCACCCATATATATTTTTATTCTACATTCCATTGAATTTTTTAAATAATTTTTGGAATTAATCATATCTTTGAAATTACGAAATCCTTTAAAATAAATCCTGACGTTAGAAAAAAAACGCCTCTTTAAATAAAAAGTAGGTTCAAACCTATTTATTTATTATTTATTTTATGGTAGGAAAGCTTCTCAAACAATATAGAAGCAATTTTTTCAATTTAAGCTGTTGAAAAGTAATGAATATCTAAATCCCGGGACTAATCCCGGGATTGTGATAACAACGTCCCGGAAACCCCGCGATCTGAAAAAGCTGAAAAATTAGCATCCCTAGTTTGCACTATACATTTTTTTGCAAATGTCGACGTGGGTTCTGCGCAAAAATACTGTAGATGGCATAGTGGGAGTGATATGTACAAGAAGTGTTGTATACCTTTGACATGCGGAAGCAAACGTCAAGCTGTGAGGTTGTACTTTATTGTGCTCTGATTTTGGCTTTCTATTTGCTAATTTTTTTGTGCTAATTCTGAGTTAAAGTAGTGATAAAAAGTGCTTATGAGCATCTTAGTGCGAAATAATTGAAGCTAAGTGAAAGTTATTGTGTTTTATATTAAACTAAATTTAATTAAATTTCACTAGCATACATTCTAATCTTGCCGAGTCATTTGTTGTTATCATTGTTGTTGTAT
>NW_023466173.1:0-7830 GCF_013731165.1 Rhagoletis pomonella | reverse complement strand
TGGCACGTTTTGGTTGCCCCAAAACCGTAACAACTGACCAAGGCGCACAATTCGAGTCCACTCTCTTTAAGTCGTTGGCCGCGATGTTAGGCAGTAAGCACATCCATACTACTGCATATCATCCGCAATCGAATGGGTTGATCGAACGCTGGCACCGATCTTTCAAAGCAGCATTGATGTGTCATTCAGAAGCAGATTGGACAGAATTGCTGCCAACGGTTTTACGTGGGCTTAGGACGTGTTACAAATTAGACATTGACGCATCGGCAGCTGATCTACACTACGGCGGGTATATTCGATTACCAAATGAATTCTATGACGATTTGGATAAACCAATCAATCCTCAAGATTTCGCCAAGAAATTTCGAGACTACATGCGAATGGTACGGCCGGTTCCAACAGCGCATCACGTCAAGAAGAGTATGTTCATTTACAAACATTTAACAGATTGCTCGCTTGTTTTGCTAAGAACTGACGCAGTGCGGCAGCCTCTGGAGCCGCCTTATTTGGGACCGTACGAGGTGGGTGAGCGTTCAAATGATAGAGTGTACATCATCAACATAAATGGAAGAAAGGTTGCGGTCTCAACGGAGCGTCTTAAACCAGCATTTTTCATAAAAGACTGCCCTGAATCGGAGGTTTCGACCACAGTAAAGACATATCAGAGGAATAAAAAAGTAAGATTCGCTCCCGGTTTGGTCACTGGGAAGGGGGTAGATGTGGCAACCTCTGGTGCCATCTATCCGTGATGACAAGGAAAATATCCTCAAATGCAACCATGGGTGTTGAGGGATATTCGAAAGAAGTGACAGCTGATTAAATTACTTTAGGTTATTAACGTGTTTTGCTTTTGAGACATACGAATTATTTTAGTATGTATAGTTTGTTGTGTTTCTAGAATCTTCTTGGAAGAGAATAAAGGTTTAGTGAGTAAGATACACACAACGCGTTTCTATTCACTATAAACTTAAGCGTTCAGCGACATCTGCCTTTGAATTGCCAAAACCTAAAATAAAACGCAATTACATGCTTTTCTTACAAATGTCGGCTGTGGCGTCACGTGAAGACTACTGGTTCTGGTTCTGGGATCGCTGTTTCGAGGCCGCTTGGAGGTGGTTAAGATTTTTAAAGTTAGATCAATGTAAGTAGGAATAATTATTTCAATTTAAATATAAATAACAAACTTAAAAATCTAGTTACATTACAAAAAAAAAACAGAAACAAATATATGGGAAGAAATACTTATGCCACAAAAAAATTTATTAAAAAAAAAATTTTTTTTAATTAAATTTAAGAATAACAAAAAACTCTAAATAAAAAATATTAATAAAACATATATAAAAAAAAAATAAAATTAATAAAAAATTCCCTGCGCCCGGGCTTGAACCTGGTACCCCAGGCATACCACGCGAGTGCTTTGCTCTGTCGGCCATTGCGACTGTTGGAGCGCCGCGAGCAAAAAGGCATACTAATGCTTTTCATAGGGGATGAATTGGCAGACTATCTCATCAACTGGTATGATGCTACTATTATTTCTACTAGTAGATGCTGATGCATAGCCTGACAATTGACATCTCGTAGGACATCGCAATGTTAAAAATACCAGTCGCTAACATTGAAAAAGTATAGAACGCGAACTAGTTGGGGTGAAACGCAAACTGGTAGAATTCTAGTTCACAACTAGTAGCTTTCCCTGCAGGGCAAAAATGACTCGCACTATGTGTGGTCAGCTGCTGAAGATTTGCATGTGTAATTAATGGATTTAAATTTACTTTTAAGAAATTAATCTTATTGGTACATAACATGTACATATGTATAAAATTCATACAACCAAAAAATGTTAAATGATCTCATCTCTGTGCCTAAGACTGTACCTGCATTTATTTATTTCTTGTTTGTTTTAAAATGTACAAAGCACATATGTATGTAAATGTTTTGTATTCGAAACATTTAATCTTAAATAAATGAATTGTATGCTTTCAGAATGCTTTTTTGTAATTGAAATTAATTTGGTAGGTTGTAAACGATTTTGGTCGGATTTGGGAATAAAATTGGTAGGGGAAAAAATTTTTTAGTGACACCGCTGCACTATAGGAAATTTGACCCTATTTTGTGGCCAAAATTCTAAAAGTTGAGATATCAATTTAAAACTTGGTCCAGTAGTAGGACTAGAAGTAGTGGCCTTGCCGCACAAAAATTAACCCGTAATGGTCACACCTCCAAAAAATGGCGTAATGGTCACACGGGGTCCAGTGGACCCCAACCCAATAAACAGATGCCTCGTACGTTCTATTTTAAATATCGACTCGAATCCTCCACTGACCTTAAATTCAAAACTTTCTCTTTATTATCTGACAGGTTTTTTCCAACTTTTAAATTATAACACCGTGAATTATTTCATAAAACTCATGATTTTGTACCAAGTAGTTACCTAAGAAAAATTATAATTTCTTTAATATCGCACAAAATCGCATTATAAGACTATGGGGAAATAAGAGATCAGGGACTATTCTACCGATGATGAGTTTTTCTAAACGTTTTTAAATATTTTTTTAAAACATTAAATAAACTTTTTTTTAATTGTAAAATTTCACTTTAAAGTCACTTAAATGCGGACGTTTCTTTGGCACAACCTTTAAACTATAATACAAGTTTTAATTGGTAAATATTCTGCTAACCGTCACTCTTTCTTCCCACTTTTCACTTTTGAAAAACAGCAAATAGATTAGGAGATACACGCATTTGAAGTGGCACAAAATCAAACTACATATTTTTCGTTTACAGAAAATTTCGAAACTATGTTTGAGGGTTACCAAATCAACGGTAAGTCAATTTATCGAAAAAGAGAGTATACAGATTTTTACTCTGAAGTATTCTCTGTAAGATAAGACAAAACAAAATTAATTTCAAGCAAGTGAAGAAATTGACTTTTGGCCACAAAATAGGCTCAAATTTCCCATAGTGCGCTGCCTGCCTAAAAAGGTAGAAGATCCGCCGTTTGTTCGATTATAAAAAATGAGATGTCAAATGAAAGGGATTGACTTCTAGATAAGCATTAATGTCTAATTTTTTTAGTAGGCCATGATGCCAACTATTAGTTTGTATCGTTATTGATAGATGAGGACAAAACCATATCAACCCCTTATTGCGGTTTTATCGTAATCGAAACAATTATCGAAAACCTTTTTTTGTTGCAAATAGGTTACAAATACCATGATAAAAACATAGCAAGGTAGAACCGTTCTCTCAATTTGTCGGCCATGATTTTTTTTTTTTGAAGTTTGCCAGCATTTTAAAATCATATAAATTGAAAATAAAAAATTTATTTATTCGAAATTATTGTTGCTTGAGATTGAAAATGTGTGTGTGAGTTTGTGAGTAAATTTAAAAATTAAAATGTTTGGAAACGTCAAGAATTTTAAAAGTAACTCTCAGCGGTTCTACCTTACTATATTTTTATCATGACAAATACTAGTTACAACGTCCTACAAAGTCTGGCACTTTGAATATTTACCCTGCAAGAACAGTGACTATCATTTGACAAATCATTTGAATGGCAAGACTGATAGAGATTTCTGTCACTGGCTACCTACAAGTTTCTATCAAATTCTAAAGGGCAGTGTGAAAAATCTGATGAAAACATTTGTGTACAAATTCTTTCGTCTTCCTCCAACTTCTGGCCTTATTTTATGGTCTCTTTTTAACCATCGCAAAATTTTCATATGTGTTAGTAAGATAAATGAGAATGTGTTAGTTTCCATCACACAATTCTTGTAGGGTACCGTTACGGAAAACAGCGAAATGAGTTTTATTGTTTGCTTTGTTTACACTTTTGCGTTCCTATAATTTTATCGTAAGCAAAGAACGTAGATAACAAGAAGGGACAACTCGTTATAATTGTAGCGAAAGTAAAAGGTGGTGTCTTCTCTTTTGCTCTAGTACGTTTTTTAATTGGATGAAAAGAGAAGGCACGCCCCTCTTACTCACTTTCGCTACAATTATAACGAGTTGTCCCTTCATGTTATCTACGTTCTTTGTCGAAAGCCACTGGGTGTAAAAAAGTTTATTGTAAATAGCAGTTTGAACCAGGGCTGCATATCTATATAAACAAAAAAACTTCGTTTCGTTATTTATAACAAAACCACTTATCAAAAAATTTCATTTGCTTATTATCAATGAACAAAATATGAAAAGAAAAATAGTTCCGTTAGTTATCAAAAAATGTTAACAAAAAAAATTTCGTTTCGTTGATTATCAAAAAGTAAATATAGTTGTCGGCCGCTGTGGTGTAGTGGTAAGCAGTGCGCGCTTCCACTCCGCAACGCCTGGGTTCAATACCTGGTCAAAGCAACATCGCAAAAAATATAGAAAAAAAGGTTTTTTCTTAACAGCGGTCGTCCGTCGGCAAGCAATGGCAAACCTCCGAGTGTATTTCTGCCATGAAAAACAGCTTCTCATAAAAATACAATCGCCATTCGGAGTCGGCGTAAAACTGTAGGTCCCTCCGCTTTGTGTGACAAAATCAAGGCGCACAGCACAAATCGGAGGAGAAGCTCGGCCAAACACTAACACGTGTGTAAGCGCCAATCTATTATTATTATTATTAAATATAGTTATTTTGTTTCATTATTTAAAAAGAAAATTGTATGCAATAGATTTGCATCTTGTAATGAGAGTTGTGTAGCGAAATGTGTGGGTATTATGGCATCTGATCCCGGACCATCCCGGGATTTCGGGATCTTAAATTGGTAATTCCGGGATCCCGAGATATTCCGGGATATTATTACCATTAATTAAAATATGCTAACAAACTAGTTTTATAGTCTTGCTTTAGTGCGAATACTCTAAATGCAAGTAAATTTGTGTGTTTTAAGCAAAGAAATATAAATGTCTTTATTTTATATGAGTTTGAAAAGCTAATTACAAACTGAATAAACGTAAAACTATGGAATTGAAATTCATTCATATTGCAGTCGCAGTCATTTTTACAAAAATTAAAAATAACAGATAATTTTTACACTTACATATAGTATTTGAACATATGCTTACACATATGTATGCGTAGTTATATTAGTATGCCACAGCATACATATATACACTTATGTATATATACAAGTCGAACGGATTTCGTAAAAAAGTATGTCATGTCTCCGGTTCGCCTTAAATTGTTTTATGGGTTCCATACATGAAACAAAGGCGGGTTCAACGTTCTTGTCCGGACAATTTTTTATTTGCTTTCAAAACATTTTGCCGATGAGGATGCTGAAGTACGGCTGTACGGTTCGCCGTTCAGTTCGGCACATTCTATTTTTTTTCTGAAGCAAACAGCTAATGATATTGTTGCCGTTCTGCGTTATCGTGAAGTGAAAAGTATAAAATTAACACCGAAAAAAAGGCAATAACGCACAACGAGAATTGACCCTCTGGATGGTATGCGCGGCACATCTTATAACTACAATTGACGCTACTACTACTTTTCTACGACCCATTGATCCCGCAATTGCTTCAAATAATAAAATTTGTCTGTTTATTAAATTTTTTGGTTGCTGCAGAAACAATTTTCTTTTTTGATATTTTTTTTGATAATCAACGAAACTAAATTCTTGTTAACATATTTTTCTGATAATGAACAAAACGATTTTTTTTTTTTTTGATAAACACATAATGTTAACATTATCGATGTAAAAAACAAAAACGATTTTGTAATTTCGTTTATTGATAAAAATTAACGTTAATGTGCAGCCCTGGTTTGAACTGTGGTTTAACCAAAGTTCCATCGGCTCTTGCTACAACTGAATGCTTCAAAATCAGCTTCTCTCCCATATTAAGTGCCATCTGCCATTATGCAATTGCATCGCAATCGCTAAGTCTAGTCGGGTCTTTTTGAAACTTGCTTTGCCAATAGGTTCTAAGATTTAAAAGCATATCAGAAAGATGAATAACAGACTTTTACCGGGGCTTATGTTGCTATTGTATGCACTGGTATAGACAAAATTTCAACTGAATTCGAAATGGCCATCTTAACACCAGCTTATACGGTCATATGGATTCACACTTTCTAAGTTATTTCATTTTGCCGTTTATTTCCTTTCAAATAGCTTATAGGATTCTGATTTTATCACTTTCAATTATCATAACTTTGCATTTTAACTTTCTTTTTATAAAATTGCAGTCTTTGATTTTAATCTCTGGATTAAAAGTTTTCGTTAGGCAATGTTTTTCTCCAATAACTAGGTTTAAGACACACAACGAGTCGAGGAATATAATAACTGATTTCGAAACTTGCCAAAAATCTCCCTAATATAGGTTCAGCCTATTTTGGTCAAGGATTAAATTTTACTTTTTTTATCATTCCTAAAAAAATGCCAGAAATACCAAATAATAGCGCCAATGTGATCGGTTTAGATATTTGTTAGAAAATTTAATGAGCTTTGACACTGCATCCACGAAACAACTTGTGGATGTACCAAACAGGTAAAGTTAAAAATATGTTGAGCTTATTCTGCTGATTGGCAGTGTATATTTTTAATTGACTTAAAATTCCGTTTTTTCAAACAATCCTTAAAATGCGATTTTATAAATGTCCAGATTACACAACATAAAAACTATCGCAAGAGCCAATTCTTTGATAACTTACCTCTCAGCTTGTTCAGGAAAAATATCGTAAGCGCAATTTTACCTTTAAACAATAGGATATGCGAAAAAAATAAATAGTCCTAGTAGAAAGCTAGCATTCAATAATGTTTTCCATTTAAATCCAAATAAATTTTTGCACTGTTTAAGAAAGAATTAAAACCTCTCTGTAAATTTTACCTTTTGTCGATTACGATTAAATCGCAATCAGGGGTCGTTAAAAAATATATGCACATATATACATATTATGCAAAATACCTTATAATTTTTTATTTTATATTTGCTACAATCAGTATAATACAAAACAGAAGTTTATGTAACGAAAAATTATGAAAAAGTAAAAAATTATACAACTTTTATAATTTACATTTATACATTCTTTGCTATGAAATCCGCCAACTTTTCACCATTTGCGCCTGCAAACGAATTTATTTGTTTACGGTCTTTAATAAATACAAACGTGGGCATGCTGGAAATGTTGTACTCCATTGCTATGTCTTCACATTCATCCACGTCAACCTAAAATGTTTAGAGCCGGTTAGTTTATGTTAATAAAAAATCGGGACTATTTTCTTAAAAATGAAAGTGTACAATTTGTTCTAATATAATATTCACAATTTTTTTCATGATAGATTATTTACATTATTTATGAAATACTTAGTTCATTCTATAATATAAACCATATGAATCAAAGTTTCACACTTTATACAAAGTTCACAAAAATAAAGTCATTAAAATTTTCAACTTTTTGTCAGAATTTTTAGAAAATTTTCATGCTGTAAACGATGTACCCCATTGCCATGTGTTCACATTCATCCACGTCAACCTAAAATGTTGAAAACCGGTTAGGCGCTCCGCCTAGTCATAGTATTGTAATCGTTCCGGCATACTAAAGTATGATGCTTTTTTGCCGAACGCATGTATTGCAATGAAGCTCTGTATATTACGATCCATAATAAACATTGTAAGGCGCTTGCCGTTTTGAAATCAGAAGTAAACAAATTACTTTTTTGTGTTGCAAATAAAAATTATCTGTCATTTCAATAGGACATAATTGAAAATTAATGATTTTGTGCTAAAACTCGTCCCAATTGTATTAAACCATAAACACTTAAGCAATATTTTATTGCACAAATATTCGCGGAAGTGTATTAGTGAGAAAGACCGGCCAGAAAATGTGTAATGTGTGTGCTAGCA
>NW_023466172.1:0-7832 GCF_013731165.1 Rhagoletis pomonella | reverse complement strand
GCCAAAAAAGGTGTCATTCCTTTTAATCATTCACATTTAGCAATAAAGCAAATAAAGCTACATTTTCCAAACAAAAGTGCAATGATAAAATAAGATAAACCAGTGCAATAGCCTTTATAAATTAGAAAATTTTACTTGAGAAAAAGAAGTGCACGCAAAGGATTTCACAAAAATGTACTGAAATGTTATTTTTTTTACAAAAGTGCCATTTTGGCACTTTGTGCCAAATCGAAAAATTAAGTGCCATTTGAAGTAAAATAGGGACAAATGGCACGGTTTGAGCCAAGTTGGCATCCCTGCTTCCAATAACTTATAAATATAAAAATGTGAAATATCGAAGGCTTGAATTCATTAATACCCTCTATCTGCAATTTGTATAAAAACTAATTTGTGACTTTAGAAACCATCTGGGACTTATAACCTATCGTTATATAAGGTAGCATTAATATCACTGATGACAGTTAAAGCTTAGGTGGATTTTTATATCAGAATCACATCTTTGTGAAAAGTGTGCAGATAGAGGGTATTATTGAATATAAGCCCTCGATGTTCAAAATATATAAAAATTTTATTTCAATGTATACAAAAAATAAATCTACCTGCGTTACAGCACGCCGGGAGACGCGGAAGAGGGGGCCGCGGCGTAGCGTGACGTGGTGTGCGCGCCGGACGCGCGGGGTACGAGGGGCGCGAGCGCGAGCACGGGGCGCGCGCAGTGTGGCGCGCTGACGCGGGCCGCCGCGAAGCTAAGCAAATTTAATGTTTGAAAGAGAAATAATGTCAATGGATTTTATTTCGTTTCCCACCCTGGTGCGAAATACAGTCAATTGACCTTATTTCCGTTGATCTTATTACCTGTCACCGTACGAGGGCCAAACATCGACTCGGACCACTATCTTTTTTGTAGCCAAGATACGCACCCGTCTCTGTGCAGCAAAAAATGTGCGCCCAACAATGCAAGGAAAGCTTAACGTCGAAAAGCTGAAATCACAACAGACGGCCAATTTATTCGCCTCTCGAGTCACACACCTGCTCTCTGAGAGCACTCTTCAACAATCTGACATACGCGAGCAGTGGAACCACATTTCCCGATCATAAAGTACCGCCGCCGAAGAAGTAGTTGGATTTCAGCGAGCCCGAAAGAACAACTGATACGATGAGGAATGTCAAGAAGCCGCAGAGAAAAAAGATGCCTACTACAGGGCCACGCTGCGATCGGGTGCAACGCGAGCCATGTGGGACCGTTAAAGGGAACTGAAGAAGGAAGCGAGACGTATTTGCTGCAATAAGAAGAGAGAGGCCGAAATACGTGAGTGCGAAGAGCATGAGATGCTGGCCGACAGGAAGAACGTCCGAAAATTTTACCAGAGGGTTAGGCGACTTACGGAAGGTTTCAAGACTGGGGCGAACTCCTGTAAGAACAACAATGGCGACCTTGTGACCGATGTCCAGAATATACTTAAATTGTGAAGTGAACACTTTTACAACCTACTGAATGGCAGCAGCGCTGAAAGTAGTGAAGAAGAAGACTAACCCGAGTCCCCAGTCTATGATGATGGAGTAGCCGCCTGACTATGACGAGGTATGAAAAACAACAAAGCTGCTGACGGCCTGCCAGCCGAGCTATTCAAGTACGGCGGCGAGGAGCTGATGAGGTGCATGCATCAGCTCGTATGCAGAATATGGTCAGATGAACGCATGCCCGACGACTGGAATTTAAGTCTGCTCTGCCCAATCCACAAGAAAGGCGACCCCGCCATACGCGCCAACTACCGCGGAATCAGCTTTCTAAGCATAGGCTATAAAGTCTTATCGAGTATATTGTGCGAAAGACTGAAGCCCACCGTCAACGAGCTGATTGGACCTTATCAGTGTGGCTTTAGGCCTGGAAAATCCACCATAGATCAGGTATTCACAAAACGCCAAATCTTGGAAAAGGCCCGCGAGAATAGGATCGACACTCACCATCTATTTCTCGATTTCAAAGCCGCTTTCGACAGCACGAAGAGAAGTTGCCTCTATGCCGCGATGTCTGAATTTGGTATCCCCGCGAAACTCATACGGCTGTGTAAAATGACGTTGAGCAATACCACCAGCTCCGTCAGAATAGGGAATAACCTCTCCGAGCCGTTTGATACCAAACGAGGTTTCAGACAAGGGGACTCCCTTTCATGTGAATTCTTTAATCTGATGTTGGAGAAGATAATAAGAGCCGCAGAACTGAACTGCTCAGGCACAATACTTTACAAGAGCATACAATTGCTGGCGTATGCCGACGACATCGATATTATCGGTAATAAAAACAAGGGCTACGTCTGTTCTGCCTTCTCGGGATTGGATAGAATGGGTCTGGTGGTGAACGAGGATAAAACGAAGTATCTCCTGTCATCACACAAACAGTCAGAGCATACGCGTCTTGGCACCCACGTCACTGTTGACAGTTACAAGTTTGAAAAAGTAGACGACTTCGTTTATTTTGGAACCAGCATTAACACCAATAATAACGTCAGCATTGAAATCAAATGGAGAATCACTCTTGCCAACAAGTGCTACTTTGGGCTGAGTAGGCAATTGAGAAGTAAAGTCCTCTCTCGTCGTACAAAGATCACACTCTATAAGTCACTCATCATGCCTGTGCTGGTGTATGGCGCGGAGGCATGGACAATGAAAGCATCTGATGAGGCGGCTCTTGGAGTTTTCGAGAGGAAGATTCTGTGAAAGATTTACGGACCTTTACGCGTTGGTGATGGCGAATATCGCAGACGATTTAACGATGAGCTGTATGAGCTTTACAACGATATAGACATAGTGCAGCGAATTAAAATTCAGCAGCTCCGCTGGCTTGGCCATGTCGTTCGAATGGACAGAAACGCTCCTGCTCTGAAAATATTCAAGGCGGCCGCGATGCTGGTAACAGAGGAAGAGGAAGACCTCCTCTGCGTTGGAAAGACCAGGTGGAGAAGGACTTGGCTTCACTTGACATTTCCAATTGGCGTCAGTTAGCACAGAAGAGAAATGACTGGCGTGCTGTTTTGGACTCGGCCAAAATCGCTTAGGCGGTTACAGCGACAATAAATAAGAAGAACTAGCTACAAGAGAGTTCGAGCTAGTTGTCGCTTCTACCTTGTTAAATATGCCTTGCTTCAAACCATGGTGAAATAAATATAAGGTGATGTCCTTTACATAAATTCACTTTTTCTGCATGCCAATTGCGGCCATGCATTTTGGGGTAGTAGAGAAAGAACGATTATTTTTACTACTTTTTGGGTACTACTTCCAATACATACATATATCGGTGGACCCCACACCAATTAAATGAAGCTTGCATCAATAAAATATTTTTTCTGTAAACCAGTGTAATTACAGTTTCATTTTTTCGCTCAAAAGAAGTTATTATTACTTAATTTTTATTTTTTCGATCAGATATATTGATTTTAATAATTATTATTCAGTTATATTTTTCTATCTTAAAATTATTATTTGTAAAACTTAAAGGCCACACGGTCGTACCACACACATATGATGATGGTTAAAACTTAAAAAATAAGGACTATTTTCCGTCTTTCATCGTAGCTAAAAAGGCAATAAGATAACCATCGAAAAAGAAAATAAACCTAAGAATGGCGGCGTCTTGTGCTTATTTGCAAATATTTAGTACCACTAATCAATACTTATTTGCGTGATTTAGTTATTAGCAAATAAAAAATTAACTCAGCATCTATACGGCAAAGTTTACCATTTTGCAAATTGTTATTTGCAAATAATCCGCGCGTATAAAAGTAGTATGTGATACCTACGCATTTTTTTTCACAAAATTGTCTGCTCCATTTTTGTTCCATTTTGCTCGGAAATAAAACTGGAATGAATAGAGTAGGCATTACTGTAACGCTGGTATGCCGAAATTGCCAAAATTACAACAACCACCCTCTAAAAGACAACACCTTATTATTATTTCACCATGCTTCAAACTAGAACATTCTTGCAGTGCAACTTTATTGTTTTTTTTTAATATTTGTACAAAGTGAGAAACTTTGATTTACATGGCTTTTGTTAGACATATAATTTTGTCTCCGCGTGTATAACGGTACACATAATATTAGAAATTCCTTTTTTGATTGGAAAACTGTTTCAAAAATACTGCACTTTAAAAAATGCTTATATTTGTAAATGCAGATACTGCCATACGGAATTCTTTTTGCAGTAATATATAGTTTTTTGTCCGAAAAAAGATACGAGCGTTAACAATATATAACAGCTGGCCATTTTGGCATACTAGCTAGTATGTACACACAGCGTTCATAGATTTTTTCAACTTTAGCTCATGGCTATCTGTCGAGTACTTTTGAGGATCGAGTTCTTTGGTATCGATAGTTTTAAGGATCGGGTATTTTTCAGAGCACTGAGTACTTTCTTTAACACATGTTGGTAAGATTTCAATACTTAGAAATCTCACAAGCGGACAGTATTTTATTCAAATTATCATATGAATCCCAAATTACGTCAAATGAATGGCTAACTGTACTGGGTACAAGTATTCTACTTGAAAATTATTGAAACTGCAAATTGAGTACAATCATTTCTGAATACCGTTAAATGTAAATAAAACTCAGTAATTTTTAAGTCCATTCGACACTTAATACTGAGTACTTTGAATCGATTTTAAGTACATGTATCAAAGCGATTATTGGAACAGAGTATTTTTGAGTACTGAGTACTTTCGAGTTCTTTTAAGGTCTGAGTACTTTCGAGTTCCTTTTTTGAGTACTGAGTACTTTCGAGTTCCTCTTTTGAGTACTGAGTTCTTTGCAGTACTCAGAATCGATACTTTTAAAAATCGGGTGCTGTCGATCCTTTAGAGAATCGAGTTCTGAGTACTTTTGGTATCGATACTGCCCAACACTAGTTTTAATGTTTCAATGAGCTGGTCTTCCATTTTCTGACATTTTGGTGGCCGACGTAATAGTTAAATTAAATAATTTTCTTTCTATTAAGGCTTTTAATTGAATTCGTTTTTTCTCCGTCTAGTTTGTTTGTATGTATGTATATAAGTAACAGCTTCAGCATACGTGTTTAATAAAAGTCGCACTTATTCAATAGTTTTATTGGTTGGTTAAGAGGGTCACATTGGGGAATTTAGTTCCAGTTTTGAGGAATGACCACATGCATGCCCTAAATTTATTTTGATGGTTCTATTATTGATCTTAATTCGTGATAAATTAATGTGTTGCAATTTTTAAGAAAGAAAAAAAAGAGTTATTTGATTTCAAATACCATTGCTTCATACAAAAATATTTCGGCTCAGCGTGCATCGAAAACTGTCAGATGGTATATTTTATCAAACAATTTCTTATTTTTTCTTTATTATCTTGAGTTTTAAGCATCTTTTTTCTCAATTAGTATTTAATATTGTATTAACTTTATATGTTTATAAATTAAGGTGGACTTATTTTACAAAAATTGTAAAATTAATCGGAACACCCCTAAAAACGTGAGGTTAATGGAAAATCTACGATGCATATACAAAAATTTGAGGTGGTTTACAACTTTCGCATTGATGGAGAAATTTAAAATGGCCAAAATATTGATTTATTATTTGAAATATTTTATAGTAGATATATATATTTTTTTAATTCTTCCCCGTTAATGACTTGAAGCTTCCAAATCACCGATAATAAACCAAATTTTTTAATTGTGTTTTCGTTTCTACCAAAAAAATGTCACCTTTTAAAGCCACTTTCTCTTTTCGTGCTCGATTCTAAAATAAAGGCAAACGTGAGAAAATTTTGTGCTCGTTTCTTAAATGTCATACTCCTGTAAGGCTAAAAACATTCACATTCTCTGCCCTTTGAAGCTTTTTCAGGGGAGAAGGTTGCTTAAAACGACAAAATTATGAAACGCGGGAGCTAGACAAGGAAAATAAGGTAAAAACAAACCCTTTTACAGGGTTGAGTGTAACATCAAAATTATTTTGCACCGTGGGAGGGCAACATTTTTGGAAGAAACAAAATCACAATAAGACATTTGTAAAATATACATATGTATGTATGTACATATTGCCACAGAATTTAAAATTTTTATTTATGTAGATAATAAAAATATTGTTTTTATTTTACTTTTCCACTAAATGTGCTATATTATCGATAATGATATTCTGCATTCATTGGGGACCCTTTTCGTAAATGATGGATGTTTGCGATTATAATATTTTGCGACTTGTAATAAACATTGCAGTTCGTCTTTTTTTTTTTGGTAAGCCTTTATTATATTTTTGGACCAGTGTTATATCACACTCTGCGGTATCATTCACAACTCTTACTGCACTTATTATTCTCTTACCACTTTGAAAGTCTTCATCATCTTGCCGCAAATCTGAAATTTTTGTAAACATTTCTTGAAACTGTTGAAACGCTAGTGTTTAGTGTAATCAAATCAGGCAATTGATTTTCTAGAAACGTTAGCCACTTTCAATTATGGGAGCTTACAACAGTCAACATCTTCTTCATCATAATTGGTATGAAAGGAATTTAATGTTTGTGATATTCTGAGTTTCTCCTCATTTGAAACGTTATCGTCAGAGAATGAAAACGCTATAACGCACTCATCTGATAAGTACTACAGATAGGGTTGCCAGATTCCGAAACGAAGATAGGAGTACATTTCAATTTTCGATAGAAAAAAGCAGTACAAACATAAATAGGAGTAAATTCTTTTAAAATTTTTTGTGCTATTTATCGTTAAAAATTACCAAAAAGTAAATATATGTATAGTCACATCGCACGTTTAATAATATAGATGTAGGGTTTGTATTTGTGATACGGTTTTTTATTGTACTGTGTTAATTTCAACTTTGTTATTTTAGAAATTTTATATTTAAGTGATTTTGTAGTTCAAACATCAAAGAGAAAATTTTATTATTCAAATATTTTTCTTGCAACTGTTAACAACCGAATTTTATACAATATTAAATTGAATTTCCTAAAATCCTTGATATACTCACTACTACATTTGACGATCCTGCCAGGAGCGGAAATAGCTGTTGTTGGAAGCAAAAAAAAAAGTTTTAAGAGTGCCGTAAGCTCACGACATTTTCGGTCAGTAACCATTTTCCATGTTGTGAATATAGTTCTACTAAGAAACAGTGTAACAGAATTAAATAAATTGGCTAGAACACAAAAGGACACAAGAGTAGCGAGGACATGTTTAGTGTGATCGAAAGAACGGTTAAGTGTAGTCTATAGCCGAATCAGTTAATAGTTAATCGCTCTCTGCATTGACGGAGAGGCACGACGACAGCACCACAATTGCGGGTACGGAGCCAACTATAACAACAACCACAATAGCAGCAACAGCCGCAGTAGCGGTTTCACCTAAAACGCGTCGCAACAGACAATTAAAACAGAAACAACAAACGGCAGTGACGGAAGTCTCGTCAGTGGTAGCAAAAGCAGCTCTAATAAACCTCATCAACAGCGTTGCCAGGTTGACGTTTTTAACGTCATTTGGACGTTTTTTGTATCATGTTGACGTTTGGACGTTTGGACGTTTTTTGTGTAAAAAATTACGTTTTTTAACTTCACAGTAATTTTTCTCTGTGACTAAATCTTATAAGTGGAACTGGTTTTGAATTATTTTCTTAATAAATCTTTACATGCTTTGTGCTTTGCAGCAGCTGCTTCAAAAGATATTTATTCCTTGGATACAGATGACTTAAATATGATGCAAACCAAGTGTACGCGCATTTTTTTTTGGATTCTTGGACAAAGGCTGGTTGTGTAAACACTTCATGTTACGAGACTAATTGTAATGTTTGCAATTGCACATTAAAAGCCAAA
>NW_023466171.1:0-7833 GCF_013731165.1 Rhagoletis pomonella | reverse complement strand
AAATTGATTTTTTGACACCTAAGCCCCCTTTCCGTAGACCAGGTCACCACCACCACCAGGTATGTATATTATACATAAGCTAGCTTATACCCGCGGGTTTCACCCTGCGCTTTTATGCAAATAGGAAAAATAATTTAATGATGTTAGATTTTATTTCTGTGCCCATTTCGTTATAGCTCGTTATTTTCTAAGCAAGTTAAGGTATTTAGGCCGTTTAAAACTATGAAATTATAAAATACTCTCTCTCTAAGTTTACCTTAAAAGGTTTCCAGGTATACGACGCGTGAACGTGAAACCTTCTTGGAGGTGCCACGGCGAGTTCTAATATTTCCAACTCAAATTTAGTAACCTGGCCTTGATAAAATACCACTTCTCATTACTGTAGCAAATGCCCCAAGAGAGCTTTAGATTATAGGTCGAACCCGGCTCTCCCTTTTCCATTTAATGAAATTTATTCTGTCTTCCACAAACACTTCCAGGAATATGTGGCAAGAAAAAGTCAATTTGTACAGGAAGTGCCACGCCCATTTTTCTTATAACCCTAATCTTCTTCCATGAATTTAGAATTGATTTTACATACCCCAGTACCAAGTCCCAGTACTCTACCATGAACATCTCTGGAGATATGCAGTATAAAACAGTAAATTTGTACGGGAGATACCATGTCCCCTTTTCGAATAACACAAACTCTTCTCTATGAGTATGGAATTAATTTTGTGTACACATCTCGGTGCCAAGTTCCAGTCCTCTGCAATAAACACCACCAGAGATATGCAGCATAGAAAAATCAATTTGCATGGGAGTTGCCACACCACCTTTTCCAATAACTCTAATTTTTCTCCATGAGTATGGTATTAGTTTCACATACATACATGCATACATATGTATTTCCATACCAAGCTTGAGTGCTTTACCCCAAACATTTGAAGAGATATGCAATATGAAACTTTCAGTCAGTATGGGAGGTGCTACGCCTCTTTTCCAAAAACGTCCATTTTTCTCCGTGAATATGAACATGATTTCACACAGTCTTGGCAAACTGTTAATCTGATTAACGATTAAAAATTAACGATTAAAATGTTAATCGCCTTTAACGATTAAAATTAATTAGTCGTAATCAACTGTACGATTAATGATAACATTTTTTTAATCGTTATTCGCTGGCTGCGATTACGTTTAATTAATTTAAAACATTAATCGTTAATCCAATTAAAAATAAAATCTGATTAATTTGTCTAGTTTGTCCGAGTTTGAAACCAAACACCAGTTATAGTAATTATTTTGTGTTTTACGCTTATAAAAAGCACGTAATATAAAAAAATAATAATTATTGTTATTAGTAATACATAAACTGGGAACTTTTACAAACCTAGTTTGTAAAATGTTTGTTGATATACATATATCTTAATGAAAATGCACACCAAATTGCTTAGATTGATGAGGAAACCCGACTTAGCCATACTGGATTAACTCGCTTAGTGTGCACAGGAAAATTCCAGCATAACTTAATTAATCACCAAACCTACTTGATCAAATTAAGAGTTAATGATTAAAAATTAATTTTTTAATCGCGGTACGGTTAACTGTTTAGTCGGATTAAAATTAATCATGATTAACTGTAATCAGATTGAATTTAATCGAATTAACTAACTAATTAAAACATCAATCGATTAATGCCAACATTGATTTCACATACATATCACTATACCAAGTTTCAGTTCTCTCCCACAAATACTTCCAGAGATATGTATGTAATATGAAAATTCCAATTTGTATGGGAGGGGCCTTGAGTTATCGAACTTACTTTAAGTCTAAGACCATCCTTCCGAAATCCGTAGTAAGTGTACTAAATTCCGTTCTGATCGGAAAACCGGTTAAGGAAGTAGCCTATTTTTCAATCCAGGTCATAAACCATCTTTGAGCAAAATTTAATTTTCAAACAGGTGGCAATTCTTAAAAAAGTAGCCTGTTTTCCAGTCTAGGTCATAAGCTATCTGTGTGCATACTTTCATGCAAATCAGTTCAGTCATTTCCACGTATTAATTTAATTAAAGTTTCCTAATACGTGATAAAATAGTAGCCTATTGTCCAACATAGGTCATAAGCTATCTCTGTGCGAAATGTCATGCAAATCTGTTCAGTCGTTTCCGCGTATTAATTTAATTAAAACTTTTTTAACAGGTGGCAACTCTTCCAAAAAATTTGCCTATTTTCCACTGTAGGTCATAAGCTATCTGCTTGCAAAATTTGATGCAAATCCGTTCAGTCTTTTCCACGTATTAATTGAATTAAACTTTTTTGGCAGGTGGTAACTCTTAAAACAGTAGCATATTTTTCAACCTAGCTCATAAGCTATCTGTGTGAAAACTTCCATCCAAATCAGTTCACTCATTTCCGCATATTAATTAAATTAAACATTTCTAACAGGTGGCAACTCTTAAAAAAAGTAGCCAACTTTCTAACCTAGGTCATAAGCTATCTATGTGCAAAATTTATTAAATGTATTAATTTAATTAAAGTTTCCTAATACGTGATAAAATAGTAGCCTATTGTCCAACATAGGTCATAAGCTATCTCTGTGCGAAATGTCATGCAAATCTGTTCAGTCGTTTCCGCGTATTAATTTAATTAAACTTTTTTAACAGGTGGCAACTCTTCCAAAAAATTAGCCTATTTTCCACTGTAGGTCATAAGCTATCTGCTTGCAAAGTTTCATGCAAATCCATTCAGTCATTTCCGCGTATTAATTTAATGAAACTTTTTTAACAGGTGGCAACTCTTAAAAGAAAATAGCCTATTAACCAATCTGGCCCATAAGCTATCTGCGTACAAAATTTCATGCAAATCCGTTGAGTCGTTTCCGCGTGATGATTTCCCAAACATCCAAACATACAAACTTTCACATTTATAATATTTATTAGATTATTAGATTACGTACATGCATACGTGTAGTTAAAGTATATTCCAAGCGTACACTTTTCAGTATAATGGTGTATCTGCATGCTATTTTATTATAATGATTGCGTTTATTTTTTATATCTAATAAATGGAACTTAGTGGGGATAAGATTGACTAATGAGAAAAGTGGGCGTCTGGTGAAGACTGAGAGTAAAGAAAAGCAGAAAAAACAATCTATATAAATTTTGTATTTATTTTAAATGTTTTGATTCGCCATTATAAGGATATTAATAAGAAACCAAAAATATAAACATGTAAATAGAATAAGAATATATATGGATGTATGTATTACTAGAAGAGAACTCAATAAAACGAAGGCCTGCATTTCATATCTATGCACACATACATATATATGTAGATATGTGTGTATCTACATATGTATATGCATGTACTTATACCGGTAAGAGCCTAGTTATTTACTGAACAGTAGCGCAGAATGAGCAAAAATTTTGCAGCAATAATCAAATAATAGCTAAGCGTTGGTTTTACTACGACCTAGCAGACGAAAAAAATTTACTTGTGAGCCTTTTAGCCTGAAGTATGTATGTAGATACAATATTGCAGCAGCTTTCTACCTACCTTTTATTTATTTTCCACTAATAATTAGTATGCTTTAGAAATATTTACGGAAATAGAGCACATGATTTCGTTCATTTTAGAGTTGTAGCAGGTAGTGAATTTTTCGTCAAACTGCATTTCGCTAAGTGTGGAGTTGTGTGGTTTCGTTGGGATTTCCCTGAATACAAGATATTTCGTAAATACGTACGTTCTTTATAAAATTTTATTTTGTAAGAGTTTTGGGTGTGCACCTACATAAATGAGGTAAATGATTCGTGATCACTCACAACAGCTTATCCTGAAAACTTTTTAGGGCGTTGTATGGAAGATGTTTTTTCGCTTTTCTAAGGAATTACGCTATAATTGCATACATATGTATACATATGCATTGTCGTCAGAGGTAGAAGTAATGGAAAATATTTTCCAGTAAATTATGGAATGTGTTTGTCGGATATATATGGGCAAATCTAAAAAACAGGTAACCTTTGTGTTATTTAGCTTTATTTTTACTGTTGTAAACTAAATCAAGCTAGTTGCTTTTGGATATAATTTATTGACGTATACTTGAAGCCTCAAAAAAACATTTCGATCAATTTGCTGCATAACTCTTGAAATATAGGTGTTTAAATTAAAAAATAATAATGAAAACAAGTGAATTTTTTATGTAATTTTTAAGAGGGGCACAATTTATTATGTCATAACTTTTGAAGCACAACATATTCTGATTTGAAATTAAATGGGCATTTAGCACTTATGTGTACACTTCATATGTTGGAGGTAAGAAAAGTGTGCATTAAGAAATAACGAAACGACAAGTAACGCAAAGTCTGTAACTCCACATTTCAAAATTTTCGGTTTATCGCGTATAGGTTTTGAAGCATTTAATTTTAAGAACTTTTTAAGTATGTATTGCATTCTACAAACAATTACGAATAATTTGATACCTTAGCAAGAGGTGTGCTTTCAGAATAAACTAACTTTTAAAGATAAAATATTCTGTGATCTTGAGCGTAATTTTTATTCCAAAACCACCTTAATTGAAGGCACATTTGGAAAATACTTCGAAACGATCTAAATCTTTCTAAAACTGCTAGTCCTTACAAAATTACATATACCTGTAAAATGCTTCAAAAAAATTTTCTCTAGAAGTGTGTAAAAACCCTGATTTACTAATTTTAATGATGCTCCTTCTTTTAGTCAGAATATTTCGAGAGTGGTATCAAAGCAAATTTTTTTCGACAAATGTTCTGATAGTCGCTCTTACTTAATTGGAGCCTTCAATGGCGTCCTCAGTTTTACCCTATTGGCTCCACTTTTCGAGATAGGGGTACTTGAAACTTTGCTTAAATTTTAACTATTTTATAAAAAAGTCTCGGAGTTTTGGAGATATTTTACTAAAATTTTGCACATAGCCGTTTTTTAATATTATCTTAACTATTCCATAAAATCATCGAAATCGGTTCACTAAAACATCTAGCTTCCATACAACTGATTGACCAGAGACGTTGTTTTGCGTTATAACTCCTCCAATTAAATAGGTTAAAATTTAGTATAGGTTCAGTTTAACATATAGCACGCATACAATTTATTATTCAGATATGAAGTTAGAGTTATAGCGCAAAAACACATATATGAGTAATCAGTTGTATTGGAGCTATACGTTAAAGTGAACCCATTTCGATAGTTTTAAGGAATAATTAAGGTAATATTAAAAAACTGTTATGTGCAAAATTTTAGTAAAATAACTTCAAAACTGAGGGAGTTATTTATAAAAAAGTTAAAATTTAATCAAAATTTCAAGTACCGTTATCTCGAAAACCGGAGCTAATCTGGTAAAACGGGGCATGCCATTGAATTTAGAACGTGCCAATTAAGTGAGTTCAACTTTCAAAATCTTTGCTCAAAGTTTACAACTTGAACAGCGTAATTTGAACCCAGCTTATTCTTTTGTTTTCTATTTCATGTTTATTCCTCGTTTAACTTTTGAAGCACTTGATGAAAATGAATTACACTTATATTAATCGATTTATTAAGAGATTACGAATAAAATGATATATAAAACATAAATTTTTTTTTGAAAGTGTACCTATTTTTTAGATATGCCCATATAAGAGGGCGAACACATTTCTTTATCCAAACATCGGTAGAGAGGAGTGTTATACAGTGCTTAGTAGCGACTATTTAAATAAATAAACGATATAACAATATTGAGAAAAGACAATGGGAAGGAAAAAAACTGATTTGCAAAATTACGTTAATTACGATGAAACTACCAAGAAAAGTACATGCATTGTAGAGTCTTGTAAAAGAGAGCTTAGTGGATTATTGCGAGGAAATATTAAAAGACATTATAAACTTATACACAAAATTGATATAGAAAATAGTTATGAAAGTGATGATGATAATACTTCTACCACAAAAAAAACGAAAAACCGTGTCAAAGTTAAGTACTAGTTTAGACAGAGACAGTTTTTTGAGATTCTACGGGGGACTGGTCACCAAAAAAAATATTCTCTTTCGAATATTTGATGACGAGGAATATTTTAAACAACTTATATCACCATACGAGCAGAACTTTGGCATAAATTTAAATTCAAAGAACATAGTAAGCCTTCTTGACAAAGCAAGTCAACAAATTAAGGAAAAAATAGGTCATTCGGTAAAAAATAAAATAATATCTAAAATAATATAATACCACTGACAACGGCAACAAATGTAGTTAAAGCGTCCAAATTGCTACACGATATGAAGCAAGAAAGTTTAGCAAACGAAGATGCTATAAATGATGTTGAGGCAGATCATATTGAGTCCCAAATCGCTTCTGTGTTTTCTGTGGTTCGTTGTGCTGCTCATACTATTCAGCTAGCAGCATATGATGTCATAAAAACAATTGAAAAGGACTTGGAAGAGTGCAGGACGATTGTAAAAAAATTGAGAACCTTAGTAAGAGCAGGAAATACCGACATCAGTTTGCCATTCATCGACAACAGAACTAGGTGGAACTCTACGTATGATATGTTGGAATTACTTTACCGAATCAAAGAATACATTGAAAATTTGGATAAAAACATGTACATAAATTGGTCATTCGTTAAGGATTTCTCACCGCTTTTCAACCAATCTCTAAGTGCACCCTAAAACTTCAAAATGAGCAGTATATTATAGGAGACTTCTTCAGGGATTGGCTTACTTGCGAACTAGAGCTTGCAGACTTGGTCGCAGACAATATTTATGCAGATTCTCTCCTAAATGCGATGAAAATAAGAAAAAATGTCCTTTTAGAATATAAGGCTTTCGCCGCTGCTCTATATATAGATCCAAGATTTAATTTTGAAGAAACGCCTCTCCTCAGCTCTGAGCAAAAGGATGTTGCAATGGTAAGCCAATTGAAATTTGTTTCAAAATTCATTGTCTTGATATTATATTTCGTTCAATTAATTTATTGTTTACTTTGAATTTTTTATATCTTTATAATTGTGAGATACTAAACCAGTTATTTTAATTTTTCATACTCTTTTACAGGATCACTTAATAAGGACTTACGAAATCATCCAGAATATGACAATGATTGCACCTCTGGAGTTGTACCACATACAACACAGGACAATGAACTTACAAGCACATCGAAAGGGGCGTACCATAAGTTAACGCTTCACGTAAGGTCATTGGCAAAATCGCAAAGTACAACGAGACCAATCGTAAAACCTGACATCAAACAAAAGCTGGTTAATCTCTGTGTAAAAGAAATGGAACCGTTCGACACAAATGTCCTGGAATACTGGAGAAAATTTTATCGGAATGAGTGTGAGATGTTGAAGTTAGCGGAGGTTGTATTAGCAGCACCAGCAACACAAGTCTCTGTTCAGCGGGCTTTCAGCGCACTTTCTACAATACTCACTAAGTTACGTACAAAATTTTCAAAAAAATCGTTATCGAATCTATTGATAACAAAATTAAATTTTGATATTCTCCACTTCTCAAAATCAGTAATAGAGGAAAATAAATAGATAAAATAATGTGATGTAATAATTTGCTTAATTTTTATATATGTACATATCTGTGTTCATATGGAATAGTAGCTTATGTCGAAAGGTTGGCTTTAGTATAATGCGGCATTCGCAGCATACGACTTATATTTTCCAAAAATCTCTAAGAGGCTGCTCTGTAATACGATTCGAAAAAGAAATGCGATGCAATAGGCAATTACCACTGTGGGAAGACTCTTATATTACTTCTACCACTGACCGCAATGCATATGTATATGTATACGTGCAATTATAGCGTAATTCCTTAGAAAAGCGAAAAAACATCTTCCAT
>NW_023466170.1:5574-7834 GCF_013731165.1 Rhagoletis pomonella | reverse complement strand
TTGCTTTATTTTTTTATATTTGTTTTTTGTTTCCTTTTATTTTTTTTGTTGGCTTACCATAAAATATAGTCACACATTTTAGTAGTTAAATATTTTATTATTTAGTTAAGTTTTTATATATGCTGGAATGAAAATGTCATTACAGTTTTCTTCAGGCGACTCACAAAAGTTGGTTTATCAATCATATTTATTTTGAATCTATCCCAGAATTTAATCAATTCCCTATGAACTGACTTCCCGGCCTGCTCGGACCATAATCCTAAACCATCGTTATTCAAGAATGAAATAGACTGCTTTAAATGTTTAAGGATAAAATGGATTTTGACAGTTTGAGAAATTCCAGTACTTTTCAAAGCTGTGCGGAGTTCGTTAAGATTTTTATCAAAATTACTAAGATCCGCTTGTTTTGCGGAAAACCATGTATTCACGATTTTGCTCATGGCTTTGAACGAGGCAATATATTTGGTATTGTTTTTACTGAGAGTTTTGTAGTATATCAGAATAAGTCACTAACAACAACAAAGCCACACGCCTGTGTTATGCATTTTTGCAGCATAAACAAATTCCTTACTTTGTTATTTTCACACGCTAAACACACAAGCGGCACAAGCTATATCTGGTGCATGCGCTAGCTCTATGTATGTAAATATGTACGACTGCGCTGCTAGCACCTTCACGCTTGGTACATGTAGATATGTCTGTGGATGCATTGCTTGTAGCTCCACATTAGAAATGGTTGTGTGTGTGTTGGTGACTTCACTGAGCTATGCTTTGAGCTAGGCACATATGATTGCATGCTCATATGTGCAAGCGAGAGATTCAGCTAGTAAGAATTTTAAGTAAATATGTATTGTAGTAAATAAGTAGTACATAAGATGTTAGAGTATAAATAAGATGATTTCAATAAAGAACAGGACAGATTTTGTTATGCGACATGCGAAGTTGCATCTAAAAACAAAACTCGTTTTATTTAGTACTAAAACCTTCGTTATGGCGATCCTGCCAGTCTGCTTTATTTTCAGCAGACTAGCTTGATCCTGGCTACTTCTAAAAAACACCAACGCAACAAATAACACTGTACTACAAAAAAACAAAAAAAAAACACAGTGTAATTGACGTTTCAATATAATGCGGTGGATCATAATTTGGACAATACGAAGGAATACATTAGTAAATATGCTCGAAAAATCATCAATTTTGACTATCAGGAAATATATCAGTACAACATAAAGAATGATCGCAAAAACTATTTAAAATCTGCAGTTAACAGAGGAAAATTAATTCAAACCAAAGGAACGGATGCAATTGGTTCAATCAATTATAAGCTGCTATCAATAAGTTATGTAATGGTAAAAAAAAAATACATAGAATAAGTTTTAATATTTAGAACTCTTCGGCGTTTACCGCCGGCCAAGTAGCAGATTCCTGCTTAGGGTAACTAATAAGTAATTTTTTTTTACCAAATTAATAAAAAATTCCTTTAAAAAAAAAAATTTTTTTTTTTAAAGGAAGATTTTAAGTTTCATAATAGATTTTTTTTTTTTGGCTTTCCTTAAATTATATAATTTTTTTTTCCTTTCTTCTTCTTCACTCCCTCCTTGTTCTCATGCAAGAAATCTCCCAGGAGGAGTTTGACTCCATTTTTGATAGATGGGAGAGGTTCGCATTAGAGGCAGAGAGGGAAAATCAAGATCCTCCAAGAGTAACTGAGGAGGTTCCTCAAACCTCCGAAGTTGTACAAACAGGGCCGCAACCGATAACTATCGAGGAATATCGGCGGCGAAACAAATTACAAAGACGGGTGGAAGAACCAAAGATTCCACCCATTTCCAAAACTAAAAAGCAAACTCGAGGAGGAAAGCGATACAGGAAGAAGAAAGAAATAGCTTTGACATATAGGGCACTAAATTTTGCCACAACAAATAATGATAGACTTAAATTAATGGAAAAAATTTACGAATTAAGAAAACTATAATTTTCTGAATGAGATTTTTTTTTTAATTAAATAAAAAAAAAAAAAAGATTTTTTTTTTAATTGTTGTTTATACTTGATTCCACGATGCCCAGGGATTTTTCCAAAAACCCCCTTAATTGGAATTTGGATGAAGTTTTACCAAATTTGGAACCCAACTATGAAAAAGAGCTTGAGGTTTTAAAGAAACTCTGGAAAGATATTGGCATGACCCGAGAGCCTACAATGCAGGATGTACTCACCCCAACCACTTTGACAGAAGAAATAACAAGAGCAATGCGAAAGGCA
>NW_023466170.1:0-5474 GCF_013731165.1 Rhagoletis pomonella | reverse complement strand
ATCCAAATGCTAACGTGGTAAACACGGTTCAGATAATAGACCACACTGAAGCTTTGGATACAATAAAAGTTTACCTTATAGTTATCGTTGTTATCAACGCAGTGGGTTTATTCTTGAAATTTTACTCAACCCACAATAAAATTCTTAAAAAGAGATACCAGAGCCGCGCTGACGGTCTGGATAAGGTTTAAATAAACATTTTTTTTATACCCGAGCGCACTTGTGCACAAGGGTATTATAACTTTGTTCACATAACGGTTGTTTGTAACAGGCAAAACGAATCGAGATAGATATAGACAAATGTATACATAAATGATCAGGATGAAAAGAGAAATCGATTAAGCGGTGACTGTCTGTCCGTCCGTCCATCCGTCCGTCCGTCCGTCCGTCCGTCCGTCTGTCCGTCTGTGCACACGATAACTCGAGTAAAAATTAAGATATCTTAACGAAACTTGGTACGTGTACTTCTTTCGGGCGTAGGACGGACGGTATTGAAAATGGGCAAAATCGGACAATAACCACGCCTACCTCCCATATAACGGTAATTTTCAGAAATACGAAAACTGCGATATTTTAGTAACTACTGAAGATTATTAACTCAAAATTGACATTTACAATAATTTTTAGACGAAAAATAAGAATGTTATAAATTTTTGGAAAATGGGCGTAGCCACGCCCACTTATGGTTACATGTGTATATCTTGGAAACCGCTGCACCGATTTCTTCCAAACTTGGCACAGTTATTGGCCCTAGTACAGGATACCAAATCTCCGAAAAGTTTTAAAATCGGACAATAACCACGCCCACATCTCATATAACGGTAATTTGGAGAAATACGAAATCTTCGACAAATCAGTAAATATTAAAGCCAATTTATTCAGAATTGATGCTTTCAACAATTCCTTACCAGGAAATACGTCTATAATAAAATTTTGAAAAATGGGCGTGGCACCGCCCACTTATGATCACATATATGTATCTCGGTAAACGTTCTACCAATTTGTAATAAACTCGGTATTTTTATTGTGCTTGCTACATAAAAGCAAAACGATGAAAATTATTGAAATCGGACTAAAATTATGGCTTTTCATGTAACGGTAAATTTTAGAAATGCTTTAAACGTCAATATTTTGAAATTTAAGGACGCTAATTTACTCAAAATTGATACACCTGGGCTTACCATGTAGCGGTAGCTTTCGGAAAGGTGAAAATCATATATTTAATATTTGCGCCGGGTATTTAATGTTCGGCTCCGCCCGAACTTAGACTTTCTTACTTGTTTATTATTGATTCATCCTCTCAATGGAGAAGTGGGAAGAAATTTCGAAGGAACTCACTGAAAATAAAATAAACGCGGAAAAATCTTATAAGTGCATATGTAAGAACATAAAAATTAAAACTGAAACAGTAAAGAAACATTTAAATGTTCTACTGTCATCGCTAAACAATATAGGAAAACTCATACGTAGAATTAATAATACCCTAACAAAAGCTCACCAATTGGAGTCCTACCAGGTATTTTCAAGCGTTAGAGACAAACTAGTATCCTCGTTATCCAGGTATAACGTTGAATTTGAAATACCAAAACAAAGCTAAAAGGCACAGCCAGAAATTTCATAAGCAATGAGACGACCATACAAGAAATTGAAAAATTAACGAAATCACTAGAGGGAGCATACATATCTGATGGCTTAACAACAGACCTCGCAACTAAGTATGCTACACAAACAGCTGTGAAAGCCATGTGTAAGAATTGCTCCAATGATAAGGTGAAAACAATTATGCAAGCTGGAACGTTCACCTCAATGAACGAGGCTGTATCGAAATTCACAAATAGTTGCACAGAAATTACAGGTAACCCTAATTCATTATTGCACATACGCCAACAAAATTATTTTCGCGGTAATTTCCGCAGAGGTTATCAATCTGGCAATTATAGAGGTAACCAAAGGCGTACATACCCATCACGCTTTAATAACTTTAATAACAATAATAGTTATAACAATAATAATAATAATAATCGATCAAATAACCAAAGGTCAGGACGAAATTTTGGAGCACGAGGCTCTAATCGTACCAGGACTATAAGAAATGTTAACCAACAGGAAAACCAGCAAACTCCATCTCAATAAATAAAAAACTATATGTTTTCAATTTACACCTTAACAGCTACATATCCTCCAAAACAACTCTAAATAATTCAATTTCAACCCTCCTGATCGATACGGGAGCGGATATATCAATTATAAAAAAGGGTCAAATTGACAGTAATGTCACTATTAATTATTCACAAAAAACCGATTTAAAGGGCATTGGTCAAGGTTTAACTAGTACTATTGGAACAGTCAAGGCGGATTTAAAGGATGATTACTTACTTATTAATCATAAATTTCATATAGTCGAAGATGATTTCCCAATTCCTTGCGATGGAATTTTGGGACTTGATTTTATTAAAAAATATAATTGCATTTTAGATTATAGCAAAAATGGAGACAGCCTGATACTGCGTCCATATGATTATCCGGAAAACATAATAATACAAATGACAAATAGACCAACTGTTAATTGCATAACAATCCCAGCAAGATCGGAAGTAATCCGACAAGTCCATATTGAAAATGGCAATTCTGAATTATTGATACCTCATCAAAAATTGTCTGAAGGTGTTTTTATTGCAAATACCTTAGTAAATTCAAATCAAACCTTTATTAGAGTCATAAATACAACAGACAAAAATGCAACCATTCAAAATTTCAAAATTAACACAGAAAACTTAGATGATTACACAATAATAAATAATAAAACTGAACCAGCAAATAATGCTAAAGAAAAATTAGAAAGATTAAATAAAAATTTTCCAAAATTCGTTTCCCAACAGCTTAATGCACTTTGTGCAGAATATATAGATATATTTTCACTAGAATCAGAACCCATTACCACTAATAATTTTTACAAGCAAAAACTACGTATGAAAGATGATAATCCAGTTTATGTAAAAAATTACCGAATCCCACAAGCTCATAAAAGCGAAATTAGTAAACACGTAGATAAATTAATTAAAGATGACATAATAGAGCCGTCTATGTCAGAATATAATAGCCCAATTCTGCTGGTACCCAAAAAATCTCTACCGGGAAAAAATGATAAAAGATGGAGACTAGTAGTTGATTATCGACAAGTAAATAAAAAGTTAACCGCAGATAAATTCCCATTACCACGAATTGATGATATACTAGATCAATTGGGTAGAGCTAAATATTTTTCATGCTTGGACTTGATGTCCGGCTTTCATCAAATTGAGTTACATAAAGACTCTAGGGACATAACATCGTTTACGGCAGACGATGGCACATATCGTTTCAAAAGATTGCCATACGGCTTAAAAGTAGCCCCAAACTCGTTTCAAAGAATGATGACTCTTGCTTTTGCAGGTCTTAAACCATCCCAAGCATTTCTCTATATGGATGATTTGGTAGTATTAGGTTGCTCCGAAAAACATATGTTAAAAAATTTGAGAGATGTATTTTCAACTTGCAGAAAATACAATTTAAAGTTACATCCGGATAAATGTTTATTTTTTAACCAAGAAGTTACTTACCTTGGACATAACTGCACAAATAAAGGAATTTTGCCTGATCCTAGTAAATTTGAAATTGTACTAAATTATCCAACCCCAAAAACAGCAGATGAAGTTAAAAGATTTGTAGCATTTTGTAACAATTACCGAAGATTTGTTCCAAATTTTGCAGAACATTCTAGAATTTTAACAAGGTTATGTGAAAAGAATGTTTCCTTCGATTGGACAGAAGAATGTCAAAAAGCTTTTGTCTACTTGAAGGAGGCATTAATTAACCCAAATATTTTGCAATATCCAGATTTCGATAAAGAATTTTGTATAACAACAGATGCTAGTGGATTTGCCTGCGGCGCAGTTCTTAGTCAAGAATATGAAGGCAAACAATTACCAATTGCCTATGCGTCAAGAGCATTCACAAAAGGTGAAAGAATAAAGCTACAATTAACAAGTAAGAAAGCCTAAGTTCGGGCAGAGCCGAACATTAAATACCCGGCGCACGTATTAAATATATGTTTTTCACCTTACCGAAAGCTACGGCTATATGGTAAGCCGGGGCGTATCAATTTTGAGTAAATTAGAGTCCTTAGATTTCGAAATTTTGAAGTTTCAAGCAGTTCTGAAATTTACCGTTATATGAGAAGCGGCCGTTATTTTAGTCCGATTTCAATAATTTTCAACGATTTGCTTATATGTGGCAAGCACAATAACCACACCGAGTTTGGTACAAATTGGTAGAACGGTTACTGAGATACATATATGTGATCATAAGTGGGCGGTGCCACGCCCATTTTCCAAAAATTTATCACAAACGTATTTCTTGGTAAAGAATTGTTGCAAGCATCAATTTTGAATAAATTAGCTTCAATATTTACTGATTTATCGAAGGTTTTGTATTTCTCTAATTTACCGTTATATGGGATGTGGGCATGGTTATCGTCCGATTTTAAAAATTTTAGGCGATTTTGTATGCTGTACGAAGGCCGACAACTGTGCCAAGTTTGGTAGAAATTGGTACAGCGGTTACCAAGATATACACATGTAACCATAAGTGGGCGTGGCTACGCCCATTTTCCAAAAATGTATAATATTATTATTTTTTGTCAAAAAATTATTGTAAATACCAATTTTGGGTGATTTATCTTCAGTAGTTACTAAAATATCGCAGTTTTCGTATTTCTGGAAATTACCGTTATATGGGAAGTGGGCGTGGTTACAGTCCGATTTCGCCCATTTTCAATAGCAACCTACCTTGGATTAAGGGAAACCTACATACCAAATTTCGTTGAGATATCTCAATTTTTGCTCGAGTTATCGTGTACACGGACAGACGGACAGACGGACAGACGGACGGACAGACAGACATGGCTTAATCGATTTCTTTTTTTATCCTGATCATTTATGTATAGATTTGTCTATATCTATCTCGATTCGTTTTGGCTGTTACAAACAACCGTTATGTGAACAAAATTAATATACCCTTGTGCACAAGTGCGCTCGGGTATAAAAAAGAGTTAGCAGCAATCCACTGGGCTATAACTTATTTTAGACCATACGTTTATGACAGAAAATTTTTGATTAAAACAGACCACCGCCCCTTAACATACTTATTTTCGATGAAAAACCCCTCATCAAAATTAACTAGAGTTCGATTGGAATTGGAGGAACATGACTTTGAGGTGGAGTATATAGCTGGAAAAGAAAACTACGTGGCGGATGCGCTTTCACGCATCAATATAAATGATTTAAGAGAAATGTCAATTAAAGCATGTCAAATACTAAAAGTTGCGACGAGATCGGAAACTAAGCAAAAATCAAATAATAACAAGTAAAAAAGTCTAAGTTCGGGCGCAGCCGAACATTAAATACCCGGCGCAAGTATTAAATATATGTTTTTCA
>NW_023466169.1:0-7836 GCF_013731165.1 Rhagoletis pomonella | reverse complement strand
ATTATTATTATTATTATTATTATTATTATTATTATTATTATTATTATATATATATTTCTATTAAAAATTAACGAAAGAAATTTATTATGCAAAACATTGCAAATATTTCAAAAAAAAAAATCCCTGTACGGAAACATATTCTGATGGGTGTATGTATGTTTTAAGTGATCCAAATGAATTCCATGTTAAGTTTTAGTTTAAATAAATATTTTGCTTTCATTTTGTTTTAATTTAAGATATATGCACATATCGCACACCGTCTTCAAAAGAGTCACAACTCAAAATAATACGTTTGTCAAAAAATGCGAGAAACTATTTCTTAGCACATGATAATCACATGGGCAAGCGCGACTTTACCTTATGTTTTTGTAACAAATTATAACAAAAATTTGCTCTACCTTTTGCTAAAAGATAAATAAAAGCTATGTGTGCATTTTTAGCGCATAATCTCAAAAATGTAAAATTTTGAGTTGTGACTCTTTTGAAGATGGTGTGCGATATGTATGTATGTATGTGCATAGGTTATGTCTATTTGTCATAATTTTAAAATAAAGACCATTTACTATTATTAAATTTTCAAATGTTAATGTGGACTAAATTCACTTCAACAGTCTAGTAACAGTGTCATACAAAAATATATATATGTATATTTAATTGCACATACGAGTATGTTAGAGTATTCTCAAATACTCTACCTTCCGTTGCAAATGTTGAGAATATGAATATTCTATTAAGAGAGAATATTCACTCCACTCCATTCTATTTCTCTTCGATAGCATTCTAATTCATGTTCGCTAACATATAATGAAAGAGAGCGGCTATTCTAATATCAAGAGAATGTTTTGAAGCTGCAAACAAATGCATTCATGCAGCAGTTTACTATTTATTATTTGTTTACTTTTTTATTTATGTGTCTCAGATTATTTTTATTGCTGGTTTGCCTTTCTCAACAATCACTTGTGTTTTCGATGTGTTGTATATTTCTTGTGCTTGATGCTATTTGTAGTTAACCCCTTTCTGTCTCAGTGTGTCCCATTGAAATCCCACTACGAAATCAGCCTCCAGCACTAATGATAAATTTAAAAAAATTATTTTAATAGTTATTTTATGCTAACAGTCAAATGGCCTTTAATGCACGCAGTCTTAATGGTGATAAATTGGACTATGTTAGACATATTTTTGGAGAATCGGAGGTTGATGTCATCTGTGTTTCAGAAACGTGGTTTAATCCAAACTTTACTGACTTTTTTTATGGTATCCCACATTTTAATGTTATACGCCACGGCACACAGTGTTTCGACTATATGGAGCCAGGTAGAAAAAAGTCATGGTGACAGTTGATAAAAAAAAAACCGGTTGGACTTAAAGAGGGAAAAGTAAAAGCCATAAATACCAAATTTTACATTATTTACTCACCCCGTCTTCACGAACGATACATTTCCAAAAAAATATGGAACTGGGCGCGATACCGACTAATCAGTTTATTTGCCTTTGGCGATTAACCCATTAAAGAAAGTGTTTTTCTTTCAACTGTAATCAATTATTTAAATGTCGTGGAATATTCAGGTTAAGATATTTATCATTTATTTGGTACTTTCCTATTATCTTACCACAACATTTACTTTGAAATGTAAATGCTAAAGATTATTAGTAAAAAAAAGTGTGAGTACCGGTCTGTCAGGCCTTGAAATTAGACGAATGCTTTAGAGAATTTTATGTAGTTTTCGAATATATAATTTTATCTTTGCGCGCGACTTTGCAAATATATATAATTTTTCATTTTCTTAATTTTTGATTTTCAGCTTCTTTTTGCATAATTTCGCGAAAAGAATTTTTCGAACAATGGAAATATCTCACCAAAACATTGGGAAAAAGCGATTATTTACACCTAAGTCATTTTATAGTATAACCTTTGTTTTCTGAGAGTGGAAAGCAGGAAACAAAAATTAACCAATATTCCATCACATTTAATGACTGGGCCCACATTTTTTGTGAGTTTTGAACGTTATAGTAATCCAATCTTCCCCATATTTTATATTTAGGTTTTTCTAATAAAATAAATAATAATAATTATCTATTTTTAAGTAAAACTAGAGCACATGTCAAGGTTCAGTGAAATCGGTGCAGGTGTACTATTATTTCCACCTGCCTCCATATAGTCGAAACACTGTGCGACATATCAACCAAAGAAGGAGGGCCGTTTTCTCATCTAACCTTTAGATTACCGGCCGCTTTATCGTCTCGATAAATTAATTTCTCGAATCGATAAATTGTTGCTCACCCGATGCAACCTTTAAAATTTGTACCTAATACCTTGTCCCCACCGGAGCTAACCACGTAGTTATGGCTACTGAGTTGGTTATCCCGATAACCCACTTGATTTAGCGTAGTTTCGCCATATAAAAATGACAGCACTTAACCATTTCACTGAGATGGTTAAAAGCTAACCAACTCGAAACCACGTCGAGAGTCTGATACAACCCTGTGTTTTCCCGCCATCTGTGGGTCATTAGCGTTAAAATGTAATGAATTCGTTCCCTACTAGTGTTTGGAGTCAGCTAAAATCAGATTAGATTTACTCCGGTTTTTAAAAACATTTGAAATCAAGTCCTCTACTCCGCTTGCCTTCAAATCTATTCCGTTTTTTCATTCATGTTATGCCCCTCTTGGGGCCGTTTTTTGAGTGTTCACCACCGGTTTCAGTAAAAAAATTGAAAGTTATCCAAATCTCACTGTTAAAAAGTAACTTTTTCATAGCAATGCGCCAATAAAGTAACTTCGTTATTTTTTAATGTATGGTTGTACAAATTGGCGGATGCAGAACTTCACTTAAGTTGTTAAAAAATATATGTAAAATGAAATTTATATAAAGTAGAAAAGGTTTGCTTTTTTAAAAATTAAGTGTTAGATACGTTCTACTATATAGAAAATGCTAAAAGTTACCTAAATTGTAAAGTATCCTTACATTGCCTCGCGTACTTATTTTGCATGAATAGAAAATATTTTAGTCAAATAATTAATGTCAGAAACAAAAATTCAATCTAGTACGGAAATTTTGTTTTTGCTCCGATTTGTGCAGGAATTTAGTCCTGAAGCGATTTTTGGAAGTCCGAACACTGTTCTTTACATTTGTACTGTTTTATAAACCTTAAACCGCAGTGTGGACAGCAATAGTTAGTGAAGTGGTTAAGTTCGATTTGAGATGGTTATTTCAACCAAGGTTTTGGTTTTTGCTAACAGTTGCTCTTGCTCTATATTTGCTTATGTTGCATTGCCAACCTTTGAAATTTTATGACGAATGTAGTGAAGTTTCAAACTCGGAAACGTAGTGAAGTTTCACTCTACGGAATAACAAATTTATTTTTAACGGTAAGATAGGAAAATGAAAACACTTTAAAGTGAGGAACAATTTATCTGCCCTGTTAGTAAAGGCAACTTTACAGATTACATTAGAAAACGGCCCTAAGCCTACTCACATTATAAACGGGGGATGAACGAACACCAGCGCATAGCGTGCAGTGCTTGCAAATACAGCCATCACAAGTGTACGATAGTTAGAACAGCTCATACTGATATTGACTTTAGCAAACCAGTATTCCGAGTAAACGTGCACGAAACCAGCAACCGCCGTATTTAATCGACTGCCGAAAGCACGATACTGCATTTGGGTTTTGATTTTTACGTAAAAATGGTATAGTAGTGCAAGTACGCATAACAGGGCTAGAAAGCATGAGAGCTCAGTTGAAAGGTTGGCGAAGGCAAGCCATAGCCTTGGTTTAATGCAGAAGTCATAACCAGCGTTGCCGCTTTGGTAATTTTTAACAAAAATTGGTAATTTTTTTCTTTATTTATAAAGTTTGGTAATTTGGTAATTTATTTTTCAATTTGGTAACTTTTTCGATTCGGTCTTAGATGGTTCTGATTCCACATTAGTAAGTGGCCCGTAAGCGTTTTCTTGTATAGAAATACCAGGTAATCCTGAAAGTTTCGCAAGGTGAAAGTTGTTCCAGCGTACCTTGGCTACTAGAATTGTGTAATCTTCAACAAAGTGCTTGAAAGTGGCCATTGCTAAGTATATCCACCGCGTCCTTTCCTGGAAGGTTTTGGGCGGTCCTACCTATCCCTGTCAGTTCGTCAGCTTTGCATTTACCATCGATTTTCCAGTGTACCCGGCAACCATATATATGAGTAGAATTCTACGTAAATATGTATGTTCTCGTTCAAAAAGCTACGGCATTCAGCGGGGGACTTCACTCTGTCTATGTGTTAGTCGAAAGCTTTCCTTCAAGCGTTGAATTTTTGATATATTTTCTTGTCACTTGTTTACATACAGTGGGCGAAAAAATTATAGACGCACCATATTTTGACAAGTCATATATATAGGCGTATTACATGAAATTACCAAACTTATTTTATGTGCAGAACTGTACAAGCATACATGTCGAGCCCCAACTGCCAAAATAACGTATGCATGTTTGTGCAGTTCTGCACATAAAATAAGATTAGTAATTTTTTGTTAAATTTGGTAACTTTTTTCGGTGATTTTGGTAAAAACTAAAAAATTTTGTGGCAACACTGGGCATAACGCCGCCTTTGATTTGTTGCTGAAGGCATGTTTGATGGGTTGCCGAAGCCACGATACTGTATTTCAAAAACAATTCAACGACATTTACTTGTTTGAAATGAAGCATTGATATGTACATACATACGTACTTATGCACATTCCTCACAACTAGCGTGCCAACACGCTCTTGGCGTAGGGCTGCAAAACTATCGATTGTACTATCTATAGTATCAATAGTTTTATTTTTGGAAAAGCATCGATTGTTTTCGAGCGAAAGTCGATAGTTTCGATAGCGCCGGTGCATTGAAATTTTGTGATCTTTACTTAAATAAGTGACGCTGTGAATTGAACTCAGGAAAATATTTAGAATTTCACGCTTAAGATGTAATATTTATACTTACATATGTGCAATATTTATATTTACATATGTACATATAGGAAGTTCCATGGGAAAGTGAACCACAAAGCAACAATTATTTTCTTTATAAAACTCACAAACGTGTTGATAAGACGTTTGTAAAAATCTTGAATCAACCAAAAAATAAAAAATTAAAGGTATCCACACACCTATGCGATTCTGTCGGTGCGAATCTGTTGCGACAAAAATTACAACAATGCCGACCATAGTTTTAAATGAGGCACCACACACTTGTACGATTTTGCTGCAGCGCTTTATTCGAACATTCACAGTTCTTTTTTTGGTCGTGCCGAAATCGCAGACTACGCGTTTTGAGAACGAAAAAGGTCAATAGAAGGATTTTACAATATTAAAACAAAATTGAACGTAAGAAAACAAAGAATATTTGATGTAGAAAAGTTAAAAATTTTATTTTTGTTGAAAAATATATTTTGTTTGTCTATAAATTGACAGTTTTTACTGCGATAAAGTTTTCGAAGCAGTAACGTCTGTAGCATCAAAAACGGTGCGGATTCTGTCGGTGCGAATCTGTTCCGACAAAATTTACAACAATGCCGACCATAGTTTCAAATGGGAACCATACACTTATCCAATTTTTCTGCAGCGATTTATTCGAACATTCACAGTTCTTCTTCTCGTCGTGCCGAAATCGCAGACTGCCGCGTTTTGAGAACGAAAAAGGTCAATCGAAGTATTTTACAACATTAAAGGTATCCACACATCTGTGCGATTCCGTCGGAGCGAATCCGCACCGTTTTTGATGCTACAGGGTTTACTACTTCGAAAAAGCAAGTATGCACACATCTATGCGATGCTATCGCAGTGAAAAATGTCATCTTATAAACAAACAAAAAATTTGTTTCATCAAACAATAAAATTTTTAGCTTTTGTACAATCAACATGTTTGGTTTTCTTACGTTAATTTTTGTTTAAATTTTACAACGTCGGTCTATTAATCTTTTAAGTTCTCCGAACGCGTGAGTTTGCGATTTCGGCACGACGAAAAGAAGAATTTTGAATGTTCGAATAAATCGCTGCAGCAAAATCGCACTAGTGTGAGGTTTCTCATTTAAAACTATGAACGACATTGTTGTAATTTTTGTCGAAACACATTCGCACCGACAGAATCGCACAATTGTGTTGATACCTTAAAACAAAATTAAACGTGAGAAAACAAAATATATTTGATGTAGAAAAAAATATAAGAATTTTATTTTTGTTGAAACATATTTTTTGTTTGTCTAAAAATTGACAGTTTTTACGGCGATAAAATCGCACAGATGTGTGCGTACCTGCGTTTTCGAAGCGGTAACGTCTGTAGCACCAAAAACGGTGCGAATTCGTTGCGACGGAATCGCGTAGGTGTGTGGGTACCTTAAAGCTTTAAACGCATTTTTATTACCTTTTTTATGTTTTGAAATCAAGTTCTAAGGAAATTGTTTGATTGAGTTTAAAGTAGGTTGTGGTGAGTGCATTCTCAATTAATTTGCGATTCATAATTCAAGTGTTTGGTAAGAAAAATATATAGTAGAACTCATCTCCTTTTAATAAAATTGTGTTGTATATTAAATTGTGTGACTGCTTTATCAATATTATTAGTTATTATTAAGCAGTATTGGTCTTGTGCCACCCGTGACAAAAAAAAAGCTAAGTTATTATATTTAATTACAGGAGTTGAGGTTGTGTTTCGTGTTTGTTACATAATGTTAGAAATTCATTGCAAATATTCACACAATTTCATTGTAGTTTCCACGTTAGATAAAAATAATTCAACAGAAAAGCATGTCCGACCCATGACAGGGCTGATAAGCTTTATTTGTTTGTTGAGGTGGTCGCAGGGGAGGAGGGGGGATGCGCGAACTCGTCCATTATCTATATACCCTTGTGGTCAGCTGATTAAGTTAAGTTAGACACATTTTGGCCAGTTTTGGTTTTTTATTTTGTTAATCTAATGTTTATAGTTTTTTTTATAAAAGTCTAGCACATCACCTAACCATAACCACATAAATCTACATTTCAAACTTCTTACAAAAATTATAAAAATTCAACAAACTTTAACAATTACACCCAAATATTTTAAACTTTTTGTTCAAAATTTTTAGGTATGCAGTTTTGTAGTACATTAAATTTAAGTAGGTAAAAGTGAAAATTTCAAAACGCTAAGAAATCGCGTTCATTTTTAATAATGGCTGACGGTGCCAAGCATTTTCTTCTATATAAAAGGCACCATCCTAAGATAAAACATAAGTGAATTTAACCCCTATTTGGCTTCTTATATTTTTAATAACTAATCTTTTTATATGGACCCACTAAAAGCTTATTTCATATAAAAATTCGTTCGTGTCATACCCGTGACAAACGTTGTCCCACCCGTGACAGAGGAATTTTGGGTTTTTTGTATAATAAAGCCATCATTTTTTCGTAGTTTTTGCTTTGTTTGTGTTCCTCGTTCTTTGTTTTATTATAAAACATCAAGTATATTCAACAATTTATATTGAGCTCGAGGCCGTTTAAATGAAAATTTATTGTGGAAAAGCAACAATAATTTGAAAAAATGGTAGAAGTGATAGCTATTTCGGAAATCACCACATTTCCTCATCAGACTTCTTTCAGTAGGATTTGAACCGACGATCCCACTGACTCAGCCAGTTGCCTATGCACCGTGCTAAGTACGCCTTGTAAATTTGCTTATTTCCACTATTTTAATTTTTTTTATGCCAACATAATCATAATCGTAAATAATTATTATACAATGATGAAAAAAATGTCTCTTAAAACAAGACGACGTTTTTGATCCTGAATGTTATGATAATAATTATTTTCGGTCTCTGATAAAAACGCCACTTTAAATAAA